>NC_087071.1:39542393-39679158 GCF_963678635.1 Symsagittifera roscoffensis
TGTGAGATTTTAATCCAGGAGTTATAACTATGTTTCGACCGTGATTGATGTATTTTTTAACCGTGGCTGAGGCATGTTTTGACCGTGATCTGATCGGCCGATCTTACTTAGATATAGTTCAGCTATGCTTGTGATTCGTTTCGGCCAAGCATAGGATACAATGCAATCGAGGCTTTTTTGAGCGTTAAAAACATACATGAGTAATTTCGTACCTGCTCGAGGAATGCTTGATCTTGCTCTAAAGGTAATTTGCAAAAATGTTATACAAATAAATTTCTCGAGTCGAGGATATTCGGTCGATTCCTGCAATCTGCTCGACCTTGAAAGTAGAAATAAAAAGTGAGCCAAAAGCCAACAACCAAGAGCCAAAAAAATCTACATAAGAAAATGATTGGCTGAAAAAGATGATATTGAAAACTGCAAAAAATTTGGAGAAAAAATTGATCAATTAAAAGAGAAACTGCATCAACTTGGCAGTGTTTTCTTATTATTTTCGATTATCCAGACTACCCTAGTCAATCAATCAAAATCTTGAAAGAGTCAGGAAAACTTGCAAAAATTTTGCAAGATTCTTATAAGATCTTGCAAAATAACCTACTAAAAAAACTTTCTGAGAAAAGTTACTCTGAACACCAGAAAAACACTATGGAGATCCAATTTGACTACGGTCACGATTATTTCTGAGTTCATGGTTGAGCAAGAATTTAAAATTTTCATTTAAAAACTCATTTTTTAACTTTTATTCCGTAAAAAATTTTAGTTGTGGTTATTATTAAGGCATTTTGAATTGGGATTCTTGAAAACACTTTTTTTTTCGTTGGAACAATTAATCTCAATTTGCAACTCTACCAGTTATTTTAGGCCAAAATTTTTGTGAATAGTGTCAGTTAGCTTGATACACTTGTTATATTGTGTTCACATAAGTACGATAACTACTTATCTTCATCATATTATACGGTTAAAATTTAACTTTTTTCTTTTTTCGGTGATTTGTTCAAGTATTGAAATGTTACAACTTATTAATGCTATTCCTCCTTTCCTACGCTATAGGTTATCTTCGCCTGTAAAGCTGTTTATGCCCACGGTTTTCTTTAAACGAGGTAATCTTGGAAAAGCGTAAAAGAATTTTGCAATATCTTTTAAACCAATGCATCTTTTTTCAAAGAATCTGGCAAGATTTTTGAAAGATCTTGCACGATAACCTCCCTTGATCAACTAGGGTACACAAGGTTGGCCTGAAAAAAATTAGCTTTGGCATTCTAAAGTTTCTGTCGTTTGCCCTTATCGTTTGTTTTCTCTGTTCTAGTTTTTGCTAATCGTAGAATGGCTGCAAGCGTGTAAAACTTCAACCACTCAATCTTAAGGCTGTTTTTATTCGCTCAATCGTTTATGAAAATCTAAAACTAATTTAACAGTGTAACTCTCATTAAAACTTCCCAATGTCCTGCGGTGAGCACTTAGCGTGTTTTGGAACAAGTTTGCAACAAAAACTAGTCCAATAGCCATATGTGCAGTTTGTGTAATGCTTTTATAATTATTTCCTTGTTCCGAAGTCTTTTGAAGATATTAATTTTTCTTCAAAACTCAATTCTGGTGGGCCTACTTTCACTTTCGAATATTGTTATTCAAAAACAGACTTAAATTAGCAAAAAATTAACATACAATGGCGTTGCGACAACAAAAAAATGTTTTCTGTCGGAGTGACCCAAGAAAAAACTGGTGACGCGTCTCAGAATAGAAACTGCCGCGAGACCACAAAAAAACTGGCGGCAGCATGACTTTAGAAAAAAATTCATGGCGTTCGACTTTAAAAAACCGGCTGCACGATTAATGAAAACAATTTGAAAGTTTTGTTGCGTTGTGAGGCGTTTTGCTTGGGATTGCAGTCGCGCCAATCCAGAATTGGTAATTTTAAATTACATGGTTGCGTCATACTGTTTAATTTGCGCTTTTCTCGAAGGTTTTTTCCGGTCACGCAGGTCTTGAATTGCCAAGTTTTGATCGCGCCGACGTTGAATTTTCATTTAAAAAATCGCACCGTTCTCAAATTGCCAAACTAAGTCACCGCAGATTTAAGTTTTTAAGTCTGAGGTGACTTAAAGTAACCTCCGCGAGCTACAAAGTCACCTCTTTTGTAGCTCGCGGATCTTGACCCAATAAGGAATTTTATTCTTCACATGCCATCTTTGAACGCATTGCCAACTTGACTTCCGCACCTAAACTGCTCTGTTAAGACGAAAAATAAACTGGTCGCAACGGAATACATAAAAAATGATCACCGAATATCCAAGATAACAAAATTCTGTTTCTTTTTTCTGTTATATTACGGTTGGAAAAACATATAATTTCAAAGTTTTTCAAAACAGATCATAAATGCTTAATTCTGAATGGCTAGTGCAAAAAAAAATCTAAAAACAAGTTTTAACAAACACAGTTCATCTACTGTTCTGTTAATTCTTCCGGCTGTCCCCGTTTAAAAAAAAAGGTTCAAGGACTTGCAGCCTTCAACAGCGCCAGAGTACAACAGTGCTGATAGTCAGAAAGTGTTCAACGGTGGAAAACTATAAAAACTAATGAAAGTTAGTATTTTTACCTAACTAAATTTAGGACTAAATCTAGAGGAATGGTTTCATTGCTGAATCAAATGATCAAATGAGCAAAACAATGCCAGTCAAGTGATTTTGTAGTTGCTTTAGCTTGCGGTATAAATAAACGTGTAAGATTTTTGCCTTTAGTTTTAACTCTGGAATTAATACATTAACAACGTAAAATTGTCACAATTTCTTAAATTGAAATTCTAAATTTCTCAAGTTTATTCAGTTTCTTACTGTTAGACACAGTTTTACTATCCGCGCTATTGCATTATGGCACTGTGGAATGCCCCAATTTCTTGATTTTTTTCCAGACCGGACAGCACAAACTTACCAGAGCTTTAGATGAGTTATGATTGTTAAAAATAGTTTTAGATTGTTTTGCAATTACCGATATGGAAAAATCAGTTAGAATCTGATTTGAATTTTTTTAGATATATGTTATTACTTTTATGCGTATTATGCGTATTTTTTGAATTCTCGATTATTTTGTTTTATGTATTAATTTGTGACAAAACTACTCTCGTCTAATCAATTTAGTTCAAGTGATCGAAGCTAACTTCCCGGGTTGACCTCCATACACCAAAACTGCTTATCATACAATTCCATACATCAAGTGTATGGAGAAAAAGCTTGTCACACAATTTTCATACCTTTTTGAAAAACAATACAAAAAGTTAAACCATTTCTGCGGCTTGTTGAGAACAGTTGAACAGACTGGTGACAAAAAAAAACTGATTTGAATTTTTTTTGAGAAAAATGCTTAACATAAAATTTCCACATACGACACAAAAGTTTTGTCGAAGTAAGTTTGAAAAATTGTCACAAAAAATCTTTTGTTTTTTTTTAAGCGCAAATTGAATTTTGTACGCAAACAAAAATTTTCCGAAAATTTTTTTTTGCTTGCAAAAGTTAATTTTTTGTATATATAACGTAGTCCTGGATAATGTTGGCTTTTTTTCTTTTCACTGAAATTTTTTTTTCAAAAACGCTGAAAATTCCTATTTCTTTTGTATGGCGTTTTTATGTATGCCTTGATCAATTTCTGATAATTTGAAACTTGAAAGTTGAAACTTGAAACTTGAAAGTTTGTTACTTCTGTTATATCATTTGTGAAAGACATCAGGAAGACAATTCAGGTAGTTTTCTATGCATTGTAAATGCAAGACCGTCCAACCTTTGGTGCTTTGAGAAACCAAGGTCTTTGTCACTTGTGTTCGGTTGCAAGCACAACCCAAAATTTTTCAGAAAATAAATCTACGAACAAAAAACAACTTTTCGGTTTATGGAGAAAATACCTATCAAACAATTTCCTTTTATGGGAAAATGCTTATCATAGAGTTTTCATACATTTTTCTGCATCATGGAAAAAAATTTCTAAAAAAAATTCTATGAAAAAAATTTCCATATATGAGAATTGTATGATAAGCATTTTTGGTCAACCCGGGTTGGTTATGTTTAGGAAAATGGAGTCTGGAGACTGAAAGGTCCTACCCGATTCGAGGTCCGCAACTTAAAAAAAGACCAGCGAAACCAAAACTTAGCACTTCCAGACTGGCTTGATTTTATACTTAAAGTTTTCTTGGGCTTGACAATTCAAAACCTGGTTGGCAATTTAAAACTTGGCAATTCAAGACATGTGCGACTGAAAAAAAAACAATCGCGATCGGTGTCATATAAAATATTGACGCAAACAGTATAATTAAAAATTGCCAATTTCGTGTCGGCTCGACTGCAGTCCAAAATTTTTTCCTGATTTTGCGCCCCCAGTTTTTATTATCAGAAGCCACGCCATCCTTCTGATCTTCAATGTTTTCTTAAATTGTTCTTCTGGTGTCGCTCATTTCAGTCTGTTTTTAAATTCTTATGTAAGAAAAACAGGGGTAGCAGCCAACCAGAATTGAATTTTTAAAAGGCTAATTAACTCGAATATACGTCAAAAGATTGAACTCACTGTTAAAAACGTACATAAAAGATTAACTTGGACTGACATTTTCTGCAAAACTATTCCAAAACACGCAAAGAACGCTCACCGCGGGTCACTGTCAAATAGTAAAAAAAGTGTTATTTTTGCTTTTGATTTGCACAATCCATTGAGCCAATGAAAACAGCGTTCGAAATTTTAGAGCGATTCGGCTGTTCCAATTTTGCAGTCATTCGATGATTAGAAGTAAGAAATTCATATTTACAAAATTAGTTGAAAAGAGCAATCGCCTAAGTTGAAAAAATACTGCATCCAAAAAACAGTTTTTTGATCGAACTTGACTATCAAGTTTGTCTAAGACGTCAAAAATACATGCAAAACTCTGCCTAAACTGATAAAGATGCCTTTTAATTAATTCTGTTTATCTACGTGTTTGTTGCAACTCACTGTATCATTAACACCACACTGCAAGTTTTATTTATTCAGGTTATGTAGAACTTCTTCGGCTCGTGGTGCTGCTTGTATGAAGACCTCTTTGGGTTCGTTGTATTGAATTTATGCTTCAGATTTCAAAGACGAACAGAATGCAGTGTTCGACCGAATATCCCTGACTCAAGGTAGGGGTTTGAATCGAAAATCGCAAACTTTCGCAAGTTTTCGCAGACTTGTTTGGCAAGCTAAATTTGATCGATCACAGTTAAAAGATACCGCAACTACAGTTGGATTTTAGTTCAAATGTTGTCGAAACGCATCTCGATTATGCGATCTCTAGCAATGTCAAACCATATCCAAGTACGTTAAGTCACGGTCCGAACATATCTCAGCCACGTTGGAAAATGTCTCAAGCGTGATCGACAGACATCCCTAGTATGGCCAAAATCTACCTGAGTTTGGTCGATCACGACCAAAACATACCTCAGTCACTGTTGATCATTTTCGAAACATATATCAAGCACGACAAAAAAAATACCTCAAGCACGGTTGAAACTGGCCCTAACGCAGTCGATTTTGATGACGATCAGATCATATCCAAACATAACAGAGAAACACCAAAACACACGTCGAGCACGGTCAAATTATACCCAAACTCGAGCACAGTTTAAAAAAAGTTTTAATTTATTTCATACTTTGTTGCGCTTCTTTGCGAAACTTGCGAGACTATCGAGCAAAAATCATTACCTATCGAATTGTTTTTCATTTTGGGAAACCTTAAAAAACACAGAATGCGTACAAAAACCTTGCAGATGATTCAATACAAAGTATTATTTAAAAAATTGAATTTTTTTCTATGTCATGAAAATTACGTTACTTGAAAGTCAAAACATACCGATGTTCTGCCAGAAATGTCCAAAACATGCATCGTGTATGATCTAATTATACATTTAGCAACCGCCGGAACTAATTCCCGTCTCAACCAATACATTCATTTTTGTGATTTAATCTAATTGACTTTTAATAGAATATATTGCATGTTTTCTAATTCAATCGTTGCGGCATCCCAATTTGAATAATTGTGTCAAATCGCGTATCTCAAGCTATAATTGAAGTATACTCAAAGTAGACAGATGATTTAAAATTTAACTCGATCGACACGATTGAAAAATAAAGTGAACACTTCGAGCCAAAATTAGCATTTCAGCCAAATTGAAATGTGGCCTCGCGAGTCTTCTTAAGGCTTTTGTAAGGGTTGGGTGTTATCTCTTGAATCTTCTTTTGAAAAAATTGTACGGATCCAAGCATAAGAATTTTTTCATTTTTTGGGAAGTTTTAGATTTTGTGTAACTTTACGCCAAGTTGGTCAGAGAAGTTTCAAAGTGAGGCCATGGAATAAGTCACACACTGAAAATAATCAATTGTGTTCTTCGCAAAATCAATGACCCTATCTGGTACAACTTTTTTCAACATGAATATAAGAAAAGTAAAAAATTTTCTATGCTATCATCATGATCGACCAAAATCAAACAAAGAAAACTTTTAATGTTTTTCGCCGTCTATTCAATTAAATTAGACTATGAGAAAAACCTTTCTATTTGTGACTTGAGAAAATTTTAGTTTGATTGATAATCATGATGGGAAAAATATATTTTAAACAAGTCTTTCAATCAATTTGGAACGATTTCTAAGACGGATTAAATCTCCGCTTACGCACGTTAATTGTCTCAAATTGGCCGAAATGCGAAATGGCAATCCTTAGACCCCCATATTTTTATACAAAAAATATTTCA
Source organism: Symsagittifera roscoffensis (assembly GCF_963678635.1). NCBI lineage: Eukaryota > Metazoa > Xenacoelomorpha > Acoela > Convolutidae > Symsagittifera > Symsagittifera roscoffensis. Next base: position 39,549,134 of record NC_087071.1, read on the forward strand.
CAGGTGAGACATATTTTCAAATTTAAACTCAGGACAGCAATACCTTTTGAATGATATTTAAAAAATCCGTCATTAATGGTTAGTTAAAAAGTCGAAATTTGTCTGAGGAAAAAACCCACCACGAGCTAAAGTTTTAGGTTACTTTTGTTACAAAAGTCGGAACAATAAGTTGATATTTCAAAATACGATATAAAAATGTTTCTTTTTGTTCCGACTTTCTTAACGAAAGTGACACACTATTTGTGCTCGGGGGTGGTTTTTTTCTTCACTTAATTTTTGACTTTTTAACAGGACCTTTTGACAGAATTTTTTTCTATCATTCAATAGATTTTGTTGTCCTGAGCCTAAAATTGAAAAGATATTTCACCTGTTGTCTTTTTTTGTAAAATTATGGGGCTTAAAGATTGCCATTTTGACAAATTTGGGACAATTAACGCGCGATATATTTTGCACTATTAACGAGTAAGCGGAGATTTATTTCGTCTCAGAAATTGTTCCAAATCGGTTGAAAGAACCCTATTTGCCATAATTGATTTGTTTGTAGGAGCGAAATTTATCCTTATGTACTTGATATGGCGTGTGGGGGGTAATTTCAAAAAAGAATAACAATTTTTTTTTCATTTCATTTTAATAAATTTATTTTTTTTATGTTATTTTTTTTTGCTCCATAAAACTTAAAAGGCAGTCGGAACATTCAAGAACTTCCCCGATACGAGCAGTCTTGTTTATAATTAGTAGACAAATGCTGGTCATACAATTCTATAGTTGTAAAAATAAAAGTGCTAGCCATACATCTTTGTTTTACCTTTTTCAATTATCCATGCGGCACCAAACGTTGTTTGAAAACAGTGCAGAAAAGTATGCTCATTGTCTGTGCTTTTCCATAGAGACATCTTTCACATGTGTTAGGAGTTCTTTTTGAAGGAATTCTGATTTGTAGTAGACCGTTTTTGAAAATTGTCTAAAAGCACCGTGGGCGCCTACCCATACAAATTTGGAGGTGAGCCCAACAAAAAATTGCAATTTTTTGGGATAAAACTATCCAAAAACTGACTACAAACGTCATGCATGGTCTGTTTACTTGTTCAAGTTTTGTCTGAAGCTCTGAACTATCTTCTTTACAATAATCTGACCGAGCCCGGAAAATTAGTATACTCGAAATTAAAAGTTTTATAAAATTTTTTGAATTTTTTTCAGAACTATTGCACCTTCTAGAAAGTTCTTGATTCACCCATGGTTTTGATAATGAAACTGTTTTTCAAACAGATTTTTGGTTGAATAGCAACGGAGAGTAATTGGCGTCAAATGGTGGCTAGCAATTGGAATATTGTCAGATAATGGGAGATTACATGTATCAAAGTTGAGTCACTTGTACATCTGGTGCAACGCATGCTTGGCGGTTTTGACGCCAATATTTTATTTCCTAACGCTTCCGTTCAGAGTGTTAAAAAATTTTTACCTCTTTACCAGCAGAAAATTTGACTTTCTCAGAAAAGACTATATGTATAGAATTAAGTAGCTTTCAAAGTAAAGCAAAAGTAATAGGACTACAATTGGCTTGTAGGTACAAATGAAGTTACAAGATCGAAACGTATGTGAAAACTGGTGAAAAATTTAATCGGGTTATCATCCAGAGGCAATCTAGAACTTGTCACGATGAATAAGGGAAATCTTAAAAAAACATTGGCCTCTCAAATTGATTTTCCTAGCTATCGCAACACAATTTTTTTGAAAAAACAGCCCAAGTTTTTGAAAGAACAGGACAGTTCAGGCAGCAACTGGACTGTTTATTTTGCAAATTTAGAGCACTTTTTTAACCTTACTTTTGTTTTAAATTGCCGCGCAAAACGCCTCAGTTATACTCAAAAATGGTCAATAATATTTTAAATTCTTCAAAACAAGATCCCGCAACTCCGATCTTGCTGTAATTCATATCAAAATTGAACATAGCAATTAAAATAAACGCTGAATTTTTGAAAATATTTTTTACCCTACAACTTATTTTTTATATCTAAGTTTTTCTTTGTCAAATTGTCCAAAAAATCAACTTAAGGAGTTATCGAATCTGTTTTTTTTAATTTGCACTATCGGCATGTATTCTTTACCACAGGTGATGCCCATTTTTTTGCAAGCTTGCTTGAATCAAAATTTATCTTGGTTGCAATATTCTACAAAATCGGGCGGAATCTTGCCCAAATAAAAAATTAACAATCCCACAGCGAAGCTGACTTGTCTTTTCTAGACGATTTGACAATTTTACATCTCATTTTCAAACAGTGTCGCGCTTTCCTATTTTTTTGTGCTGAAATAAATGTAATTGCGCCCATTTTTGAAGCATTCTGTACAATTAAATGGAAAAAAATGGAACTCTCGGTTCAAGAACTGAATAAAAATAGGAAACGCTAAAAAAATCTTCTTTCGTAAATGGCTTGCTACTTGGGCTGCTTCATGACCTAAATTGATGCTATTGTACGTAAACTACCCTATCCTATTTGATTGATTCTGCTGGTTTGTGTTGCGAGATCTTACAGTGCTTTTGCAATATCTCTAAAAATTTTACATTAATCTTGCGATAAATTTATAAAGTTACGTCAGAAAAAAGTTTGCCCTACAACAGGTATGCTGATGACGGAAATGTTTTAGTTTTTGTGAAGTTATCAAACTTCATATTCAAAAGTATTAAAACGGCATTCCTATATCAGCCTTTATGCCATTCAACGTGTTAGAATAGTGGATAAGGTAATTTCACCGGGCTTTTCTTTTCCTGATTCCGTTTACACTTTTATAGCCATCAATCTTGGCTGCTTTCGCGTGTCTTCGAGACTCATTCTAAATCTTAGGTCTTAAGTACTCCAAAAAATATTGGAATAGTTGGATGCTAAATGGCGAAATTTCTCTAATTATTCTTGAAAAGCACCCAGTTAAGCATTAGATGGGTTTTGGCTGGTGCGCAAAAGTTTGCGAAATTGAATGACAATCTAAACTTTAGAGTCAAACGCTGAGCCAATTTTTTTTTTGAATTCTATGGACAGATGCGGGCTTTCAAATGATAAACAATTTCCAGTGAAAATCGCTGGTATTTAAAATTCAGCACAGGTTTGCTTATTTTTGAAACACTTTTGCAGAGACCTATTACAAAGTGCTAAATCTGCCAAATTTAATGGAACTCACCATAGCCTTTAGTAACGGAATATTTGTGCTTGGACTGGCTTTTTCTCTCAGACCAATTTCGACTCTTTAAAAAGCCTTTTTTGACGGAATTAATTGAATCTTTCAAAGGCTATTGTTGTATTGAGCTTAAATTTGAAAAAATATTTTACTTGTGATCATTTTTCATTAAGTTTTGGGGGTTTAAAGATTGCAATTTTGACCCATTTGGGACAATTAAAGCGCGAATTTTGTCGCAACATTTACGAATAGGCGGAGATTTAATACGTTTCAGAAATTGTTCCAAATTGTTCAAGGAAGCTTTTTCGCCATAATTGATTTGTTTCTAGGAGCGAAATCTATCCTTATGTATTTGATATGGCGTGTGGGGGGATTTTTTCAAAAAAAAACAATTTTTATGTTTTTTTTTTCATTTCATTTTATTAAATTTTTTTTTATGTTAATTTTTTTGCTCTTTAAACCTTAAAATGCAGTCGGAACATTCAAGATTTTCCCTGATACGAGCAGTCTTGATTATAATTAGTAGACGAATGCTAGTCATACAACTCTATAGTTGTAAAAATAAAATTGCTAGCCATACATCTTTGTTTTACCATTTTCAATTATCCATGCGGCACCAAACTATGCGTAATCTATCTTTTTTTCGTGATGTGGCTTGTGAGGGTAATTTTAGTTTTCCTTGATTACATTTAATTTTTTCTTCTTATTACTGCTCCTTAAAACTTAAAAGGCATCCGGAACCTTCAGAATTTCGCCCTGATACTAGCAGTTTTGTTAATGCCTCTAACTTGCGTCTATTGAATTCAGAGGTGAACAAGCGCACTCTTTGCTACCCGAACCGAGCGCCCATAGACTCTAATCGATTGTAATGGATTTCCGAGACAAAAATAATCCATTATAATCCATTACAGATGTAAAATTCAGACCACGAAATCGATTATATTGCCATTTTAATCCATTATTTTTGTCATTGAAATCGATTTTTTTTGCCAAGATAATTTTATGAAACGTGAAGCAGCTGCACTAAAGAGAAAATGTGATAACTTCAATGAAAACGGTATTTTCATGAATAACCCCTCAAAAAAATCCAATATAATCGATTATAATGGATTTTATTGGCATAAAAAATTATGATTATAAATCATTTTAATAGATTCATAATCGATTATAATGGATTATATTGACATAAAAAAATTTTGGGATTATAATCAATTTTTAATGGATCTTATCCATTATTTTGTCATTTTATAGATGCTGGCCATATTATGACAACATAATCGATTATGATCCATGGGCGCTCGGTGCGGGTCTCTCCTTTTGTGGACAAAATTTAACGTATAAGTCTTAAAGTTTTACTGTTCCATTATGTTCCATTTTCTAAGAAAACTGGCTGTGTAGTTCAGAAGTGAGCAAGCACAGAAATTGCTCATTTAAATGTGGACAAAATAGAAAGTATTCGTCAAATTTTTCCAATGGAGGCGGAGCAAAAAGCAGAATGGTCTAAGAGCATAATGGGTCCAAGAGCAGAACAACGGTAAAATATTAACTGTTATTGTTTAATACGGGCTAACTGTTTGAGCAATTAGTATAATCGTCAATAACACCAAGAAAATGAATGAAATATGCATGTTTTGAATAATTTTATCAACTTTTTATAAATTCAATTTTAAAAAAATCTTGATTAAATTATTCAAATTATGCATAAACTACTGCTTATTTGGTAATATTGACAATTCTTATACTTGATTTACCGATTAGCATAAAAAATTTGACGTTTTTCTTGTTTTTCTGCTCTTGGACCCTTTCTGCTCTTAGACCAGTCTGCCTATTGACTGCCCACCTTTTCCAATTTGCCACCCGCACCGGAGTTCCATGGATAATAATCGATTATAATGGAAAAATGTTGTCTAAAATGTTGTCATTATAATCCATTATAATCCATTATAATCCATTATTGTGACAAATTTAGACCACGTAATCGATTACGTGTTCATTAAAATCGATTTTTTTGAAAAATAAAAATCCATTATAATCAATTATAATCGATTATAATCCATTCTTTTTGTCACTGAAATAGATTATTTTTGCCAAAATAATCCATTATAATCTATTGCATTTTTAGAACTAAATTCGACTATTTTTTCAAAATATTGCAAATTTTGCGAGAAAATTGGGCTCTTTTTCCTTCCACCCCCACCCGCAAATTTATCAATTTGAAATTATTGTTCACTTTGTCCGATTGTCATGAAAATTGACATGCAGACTGATTAGGCCATAACAAAATTATTTGGTCCTCACAATTAACCTTGTAAAACTACTCGTTAGACTATGAAATTCATGTTTGTGCGAGGTGGGGGGGGGGGGGGGGGGGGGGAAATGAAAAAGAGCCGAAAATTGCAGAATTTATGCCATGTCTTTTATTACATGGCATGTCTCAACGTCATCCCCTCGCCCCCTCAAACTTCCTCCCTCCCCCTCAGCTGGAGGGGGAGAAGCTGTGGGGGGGGGGTTGCTGTAGGGGGGGTCGCCAACTTCCGAGGACTGGTAAACTGGGGGAGGGTAAATGGTGGGAGGGGGAGTAAGCGGTGGGGTGGGGGGTAGTAAACTAGGGGCTTAACTGGGGGGGGGGGGTAAAAAAACTGGGTTAAAAAAACCTATAATTATTATCCATGGAACTCCGGCGGGGGAAGCTATGAAAATCTAATTCAAACCCCTGAAAATTTAGTTTCATTAGGTTTTTGGTTAAAAAAACAGTGAAATGAAGTGTTAGTTAAACTGCGATGAATTTAAAAAAGTGGAGACAAAAAAATATAAATTTTATTCTGAAATGTAACATTTTGTGAAACGTAATTCGTAGCAACTGCACTAAACAGGGAATGAGATAATTTTGAGCAAAATTGTAAATTTCAAGAATAACCCTTCGAAAAATCCATTATAATCGATTATAATCGATTAAAAATGGATTATTTCGCCTCGAAAACAAGTTTCATTTTCTTTCAAAAATAATCGATTATAATCGATTATAATCGATTGTATTCGGATTTTATTGAATAGAAAAATAGTTTCACTATAATCCCTTTTCAATCGATTACAATCGATTATTATCAATTGAGACAGACCACGAAAATTCAATCTAATCGATTATTATCCATGGAACTCCGGTGCGGGTAAGACGTCTTGTTCCACCCTGTTACGTGATAGAAATTGGAAAATGAGGCCTGAAATGTAGCTGACTCTATAACATTTAACAATTGCGTCGTTTGCTAAACCAATGTTTCTACTTGGTGCAAGTTATGGCGACAGAGGACGCAAAAACAAATTTCAAATACTTTTCGTATGAGCTGATAACCCTCGACCAAAAGCAAACAAACCAATTTGATTTCTCCGTTTGCTTTCTTTCATAAATTTAATTTCAGTGCGTGTGCTTATTGATTGATATACTCATTTCAGTGGAATTTCGGTGAGTGTTCAAAAGTTTCATGATCCCATTAATTCCCAAAATAAGCAAGACGGTTCGTGTTAGAGCAAAGCCACGAATGTTCCCACTGACTTTTGACGTTGGAAAATTGACCAAATAAAATTTCTGATTGTCAAGTTGTGGAAAATCATGCATTTTTTGTTTTTCTCTTTTTTTTGGTTCTTAGTTTTACCATCTAACAAAAGCCGTGTTAAATACATAGTAATCAATTTTGTTCTCATAGTTCATTAAGAATAGCAATATGCTTGTCTTACAAAAGATCCCTTACCTTAATATCCCAAACGAGAAGTTCCCAAAAATCAGTACAGTTTAAATTTAGTTATCTCAAATTTGCGTTGTTTTTTAATAGCGAGAACCTAATTGAGATTTCATTACTCCCGATTTTTTTCTGCTTACATTTTGATCATGATGTTTGTTCATAACTCATGGGAATTTTTAAATTGGCGTGGGATCTTACGTTATGGGCAATTTTTGTACAAGGATTCTTTTGGTACGGTATCTTTTGTCATAGGAGCTTTTATTATGTTATCTTTTGTCCTGACACCGTTTATTCAACTAGCCGCTATCGCTTTATTAGGACGAAATATACTGTGCGTTTCTATCCCAAATTGAACTATATTGATCAATCATTCTTGTAGTCTAGATATCAATCAATCATTAAGAGCAGTATGCGCAGCTGATTTCTTATATTTCGATATATTTTGACATTAATATCTTCCAGATGATATTAAAAACTCCGCGAAGTTCTTGAGTTGTGAAATCGATTTTAGTCTGGAGGATAAAACAGTACCGATCAAAAATAAAGCATCTCTTTCTTCAAAGTTTGATCAAAAAGCAGTCAAAATGCTCCAAAAACTGTTCAAATGGACAAAGACTACCAACTCGACTTTTTATTGCAACTTTGACAATCCTCTAAGAGTGCCTCTGTTAGCGCAATTGCTGTTCACTAATTTGTCGTTGTTCCGACTTTCGGTACGAAAGTAACGGAATATTTGTGCTCGGGGTGGATTGTTTTTTCTTTTTTCGACTTTTTAACTAGTCATTTTTGATGGAAATTTTTTATATCATTCGAAAGCTATTGTTGGCCTGAGCTTGAATTTGAAAAGATATTTTACGTGTCATCATTTTTCGTAGAGTTATGAGGGTTTACCAATTTGACCAATTTGGGACAACTAACGCGCGATATAATTCGCGCTATTAACGCGTAGGCGGAGACTTAATCCGTCTTAGAAATCGTTCCAAATTGTTTGTAAGAAGCTTATTTACCATAAGTGATTTATTACAACGAGCGAAATCTATTGTTTTGTACTGTATATGGCCAGGGGGGATGATTTTCATAGAAAAAGTTTCAAATTTTAGAAATTTTTTTTTTCATTTTATTTTATTTCATTTATTTTTTTATCTTGTTTATGTTATTACTGCTCCATAAACGTTAAAAGGCAGTCGAAATTTTCAAGGTTTTGCCCTGATACGAGCAGTTTTGTTTGAATTTAGGCCGCTTAAGTTTATTAGTCCGAAAATCGAGTTTAATTATAATGGGACGTGTGAACGTTAGGACATGCAATGCAGATTAATATCATCCGGACAGAACAAAAAACTCTTCAATTTCAAAACGAGTGTTCCCAAAGTTCGGGTGTTTTAAGACAAAATTGAAAAATAATGTCTTACTTAAAGTTTTATCATAATTAAATTGCTACAATAGTTTTTTTGCAAAGCAGTTATCTCAATGTTTCTAACAAAAAATTCATAGCTATCGCTAGCCCTCAGAATGATTTTACGTTAAGTTCAAAACCATTTTCTAAAGGTTATGCGTCAGATTCAGAGACTACCTTTCTTACAATTGTTAGGCTTCATAAGGAGTTAACTTTGATAGTTTTTTGTTAGCAAATGAACTAAAAATTGATGTGTAATTTTTGATTGACTAAATAACCAAAAAATCACAAAATAAAATGCATAGTTTTAGTTCGGCTAAAAATTTATACAATATTTGTGATCATCATTTTTGTCTGAAACTAACCCAGTTTTTGAAACAAAGTTTTAAGTTTCGTTTTTCCGGATATTTGAAATCAGCATCTAATTGAGAGTCTAAGGATTTTCAAGTTAAAGCAAATTTTACAAATATCGTTGTAAAAAATGACTTTGTTCTGATAATTACACCCAAAGAGAGAGGAATCACACAAAAATCTCAAAATCTCACGAACCTAAGTAGTTCTCTTTCGTTAGATTTTTTAAAATGTCTCTTTCTTTCTCTTTAATTTCTGCGCTGATTTTAGGTTTCGTTTCGTTTCGTTCCAAATATATCAATGATCATCAGATTTTATGGTCCTTGCCGTCAATGTTATTTTAAGTTAAAGACAGCACGGGGCAAAACGCAGGCAGCCTCCATTTAAATTTTCCTTTTTTCTTAAATTCCTGGGTTGACAAAAAATGCTTATCATACAATTCCATACTGTCGAAAAATAGCTTATGAGTCGATTCCATTCAATTCCATAGAAAAAAAATCGTATGAAAATCAGATGACAACCGTTTTTTCACTACAATGGAATTGTATGGTAGCAATGTTTTCCCTTAAACGGAGCTGTATGATAGGTGTTTTTGCCTTAAACCAAAAAGAGGTTTTTGTTTCTTATTTTGTTTTCTGAAACAATTTGGGTTCTGTTTGCAACCGAACCTAAGCGTCAAAGACCTTGGTTGCTCAAAGCACCAAAGTTGTAACGATCTCATGCATTGTAAAATACAAAGAAAACGATCTGAATTGTCTTCGAGCTGTCTTTCACAAATGGTTTAATAAATATAACAATTTTTTAAAATGTGGCGAAATTTTTAGCTGTAGAAAATTCGATTTGCGGTGAAAAATAATTTTTTTCGGGCAAATTTTCAAAACTACTGATTTTGTTTATCGAAAAAACGATTATTATACCATTTTCATAGAATGGAAATCGTGTGATAAACATTTTTTTGTCAAAAACAAATAAAGAAAAAAATGGACCAACTTGATCTAACACAATCAGAAAAGGTAGCAAGCTCACTTAAACTTACAAAAAATTCTTTTTAAAGGTTTTCCTGAAAAAAAATTAAATGAAAAAAATGCTTATCAAACAATTCCATACTGTGGAAAAATAGCTTATGAGTCGATTCCATTAAATTCCATAGAATAAAAAAATCGTATGAAAATTAGATGATAACCGTTTTTTCACTACAATGGAATTGTAGGGTAGCAATTTTTCCATTAAACGGAATTGTATGATAGGTGTTTTTGCCTCAAACCAAAGAGTTATTTTTTGTTTCTAATTTTATTTTCTGAAACAATTTGGGTTCTGTTTGCAACCGAACCCAAGCGTCAAAGACCTTGGTTACTCAAAGCACCAAAGTTTTAACGGTCTCATGCATTGTAAAATACAAAGAAAACGATCTGAATTGTCTTCGAGCTGTCTTTGACAGATGATTTAATAAATATTACAAATTTTTAAAATGTGGCGAAATTTTTTGCGGTAGAAAATTCGATTTGCGGTTGAAAAATATTTTTTTTTCGGGCAAATTTTCAAAATTACTGATTTTGTTTTTCGAAAAAACGATTATTATATCCTTTTCATAGAATGGAAATCGTATGATAAACATTTATTGTCAAAAAGAAATGAAGAAAAAAATGGACCAACTTGATCTAACACAATCAGAAAACGTAGCAAGCTCACTTAAACTTACAAAAAATTCTTTTTAAAGGTTTTCCTGAAAAAAAAAATTAAATGAAAAAAAAAAGCTTATCAAACAATTTACATAATGGAAATTCTATGATAAACAATTTTTCCATAAAACCCATGCATGGAATTGTATGATAAGCAGTTTTTTTGAATGAAATTGTATGATAAGCATTTTTTTCTAAGGAGGTCAACCCGGGTTGTCTAATTTACACAAAATTAAGTCCTGAAATTGCCGTTTGGATGTCTCCTTGTTGTAAGATTAACAAAAACTTGCAAAAAGCATAGATTACGAAAAAAATGGATCAAGCATTGGCTAAAAGAAGCTTGTTTGAACACAGCAGTCTCGCTTATATTATTTATCAATTCAGGAACAATTTTTTTAGGTGGCACCAAAAACGATTGTTGCTATTCTGACCACCCCTAATGATTGGGAGGAATTATTGAACTTAGAAGGCTTTTACGCAATATGATTTAGCCAGAAAAACATCTGAAGGGTTGGAACCAGATTCAAACTAATTTTTATTATTGGTTATGATTCATATATTTTATCCCTATAAAATATTGAAGACTAACCAATCAAACTCCATCAAACTAAAAACCCACTTATTTGTAAGTGCTAAAATTTAATTTCACTTGTAATTTCAGCACCAGAGAGATTTGAAATTAACTTAGAACATAGTTGCTTTCTCCAAGAGACCGACTCGTAACAAAACAGTATACTCGAGATCTATTGAGACTAGGAGATATAAGAGTAAGATGAAGATCGGTAATAGACTAAGAAGTTGCCCGAATCTATCCGGCCGAAAATAAGAGTGACGAGTGACGAAAATAAGCGTGACGAGCAGACGGTGTACCCTATCTTAAATTACTCTATAAATTATGAACATTAGCCTTAACTCATCTGGTGCGACAAAAAGTCTCGAGCAAGACCTTAAACAACTTAGATTAGAACTTACCAAAACATTAGATTAAAATTAGACAACAACTTTTCAAAAAAATCAGAGCCAATATTCCGAACAAAACTTGAGCTACCCGGTATTGGCCGAAAACCTCGGACAGGAGACGGCATACGACTACAACGAAACCTACTAATAAGTTTCATGATCGTAAGGCAAAACCAACTCAAACCTTTTTATTTAGAATTTTACTCAAACAGCTTGGAAAAAATACTTATTGAATATAAAAATGCAAAAATTACCAAGTAAAAAAAACAAATTGTTAAAATATGCAAAACACTTCTTCATCCCAGCTTCATCAACCAAAACATAACAGCAAATCATAAAACTAATAACATTACCAAAAACTGAAACTAAATTTTTTTCTCAATTAAAATTTCAATTAAATTATCAAGGCTTATCCTTGTTTTCACTTTAATTAAATTTATTTAAAGCAACAGATCATCAAGGCTTCCCTTGGATTTTAATTTAAAGTTCACTTAAATTAAATTTAAATTAAATCAATTTTTTATCCTAATCATCAAGGCTTATCCTTGGATCAAGTAGAACAATTTTGTTCTCCCCTCACAAATTACAAAATGTCAAACGACCTCAAACGTCCATTCACTATCCAACCCTTACTCACGACTCAGGACTAACAGAAATTTTTCAAAAATATTAACCATTCTAATTAAGATAAACAGTGAAGAACTTCGGTTATTCATCCTTTACTTGAATCCCCCCTCTAAGCTGACTCAGGATAATACTTAAACTTAGTAAGTTTAAAATAGCACCTAACGAACTACTTGCGTTCAAATTATATCTGAACCTTGTGAATCGATTTACTGTTACTAGCCACGAGAAAGTAAAAATCATTATCACAAATCGATATATACTCTTCTCTCTAACCCTACAATACATGACCCAAGTTAAGCTAACCACACAAAATTGTAAGAACTAACAGTTTAAGACGTTAGAAATCACTAATCCCAATCTTGCATCCGTCATCCTAAACCTTAAGTCAAGAGACAATTTAGGAATTAAACAAACAATTATACTACCTAACTGTATAATTAACGACGAAAGATACGATCTTGTAATCACACCACACAGACAAACAATAGGATACATAAGAACAAAACGACAAACACTTAGAAAGAAAATTATAAGCAAACAAAAACAAATCATTCGAAAACGATTTTCAAAGCCAAGAAGCGCAGTCTCCGAATCAGAAACCACTAAAATACTAGAACTTCACAAGTTAAAAAACTCGATAACTAAAAACCCCTAGTTGACAATTAATTATAATTCTCTGACTCAGAAAGTACATCACAGTCATCGATAAAAGGAAAACGAAGATTAAAAAAGTCACACAAAAACAAACCAGTACGTCTATACACTTGAAATCAACCAGTAAAACACATTGAAAATTACACACTAACAGTCATGAAACACAAAAATGATTCAAAGTGAAGAAAACCAAGAAGAAAACTCCGTTCTCTCAATTTTTAAAAACCCACTATCTGAAGATCGATGACAAATACAATTTTGTGAAAATTTAATCGCAAACTTATTTGAAAAAGGAGATAGTCCATGTAAAAGAAAATTTCCAGAAGTAAAAATCAAAAGACAACTGCTTGACCACTACGTAAAAGGAATTTGTATTATTACACAACAGTACGGAATTTAAACAGATGATGTAGATATAGAAATTATAAAAGTATTCACAGAATACATAAAAAACATACAACATCAAAACTCACAAAGAGCAAAATCAAAATTCACTAATGACGTATTTTCGGTTATTAAAAGCTATTTATCTACATTAGAAAGAACAGAATCCCAAGCAGATTCACCAGTTCAAGCATCTCGACATACAACTGTAAGATATGAAAATGCAAAATTCTGCGAATTTTTAAACGCAATCCGTGAAATTCTAACAAGTAATGATATCACGCAAGATGTTAAACACGGACTCTTGGCATAGTTTATGATTGATTATTTCACACATAATATTGACCTTATTTCACTAGCAAGAAAAAAATTTTAGACCACAAAATACAAATGATGAAACTGTCTTAACAGAACAATCAGATTATGTTTGGGACCCCCAATGGTCTCATGTATTATTTTTGAATATACCAACAGATATATCAAGTCAAGCAATTAGCACCATTTCTATTCACAATGACTATGTTAAAGTATACCCACTCACAGTTGACGCAACACCTTTAAATTATAATTCATTTCTCCCGGATAGGACATGAAACAATAGATAAACTTCAACCTTTATACAACAAGAAAATCTAAACGGAACTATAAATCTTAGACAGCAAGATATACAAACCCCATCACATTTTGTAAATGAAGAAATAGTTGAGACAATAACAACCACAACACATCAGAACAAAGTATCTCACCTATACAACCAAATCTTACACTTCCAAGACCAAGTAATCCAACATTACCACAGGTAACATTACAATCTACGGTCAAACCCTCTTTAATTCCAAAATGTACGCAAATGGATTATCAAACATTTGGACCAATGGTGAAACCAACACAAAAACAAAGAACATCCTATAGAAATAATTTTGCAGAACATAATTACAACTACGTAGATGGACCACAAACAACTAAATCCTCTAGTACAAACACTCAAAACCATTTATTCTCACAAAGTCAAAATTTACACCATCCATCAACAAACTCAGTTAATTTTAATGAGTACCCACAAAATTCACACGATCGAACTATACTACGGAATTTTAAAATCAAAATCATCAACGATTTTATCAAAATCAGACACCTCGTTCTTACAACATAGATCAACCAGATATTTTTGAACCATATGCACAAGAAGAACAAATAAGACAATCTAGAACAATTCAAACATCCCAGAATAATAATTTTCAATCACAAAACCCAGTTAATACACAATCTTATCAACCAGCTCAAATGCATAATGAAATTACACTACGATATTATTTACAACAACATGAATTAACTAAAAATCAACGTACGAAATTTTCACAAATGCCAAATGCCGCAGAATCCATACCTAATGGGTGGATCATCAATATCATCAAATAAACCGCTAATGGTATTCACAGGCACAGACCCTGAATAATCTGTAGAAGAATATCTGAATGCAGTTACAGCAAATTTAATTTCAAATATAGGACCTGAACCAGTAAAAACGCCACTTCATCAAAACTGGATACATTGAAGCACAGCCTTAATCCAAACCACACTTGATTGCGCAGCCCAAAATTTGTTTTCGATACTACCTATTGATATAAAATCAGATTGGAAATGATTCACACTAGAATTTTATGCAATGAAATTCGTAGACTACCAAACGAAACGATTAAACAAATAGCAGTAAGAATTGAAACACTCGTTCGAAACGCATATTCTTTCACCACTCATGATTGTAAAAATACAAAGATGACATAAATTTTAATGATGACTCTAACACCACAATTACAAAAAATAGCAATCAAAAAGAGTGCATCACATACTTCCTCAATTCAAGAACTAGATTTAGACATTAGAAAACTAGTTGACAAATAGAACAAACAGAAATCTCTATGAAGCTAGAAGAAACAGAAAACCTCAAGCTACAGTATGCTGTAACTGTAGCCGAAGATACGGACACAACAAGACAATCAGAACAAACCACAAGAAAAAAAAGAGAACCAAACAAATCATTTCATCGGTACATGAAGAAAGATCAAAATTCTGGAAAATCACTTCCAAATAATTCAAACTATTCTAGAAATCAGTCACCATATAATTCAAACTATAGCGGACCTTCACCAAAACAAAGAAATTCACGAGATTTCTCACAAAACAGATATAGTCAATCACATAGTCGAAATAAACAATATCGAAACAACTATTCACGATCGAATTCAAACAGACCAGAATTTTCGTTTGGAACCAGTTCTCATTCACACTTTAGAAATAGACACTTTTCTAATGATAGATCAAGAAATTCTTCGTACTATAGATATGGGAAATAGTCCAACAATAGGAATAGAAGCTACTCAAATAATCGAAATCAAAGATATCAAAACAATAGATCACGAGATTATTCTGGCAACAGATCTTATTATCAAAGAACCAAATACAACAATTATTAAAATAGATCAGGCGACAACTCACAAAATAGAAATTCGAACTATAATAATAGACAAAGAAATTACTCTAAATCACAACATAGGAATTACACAAGTAATCCAGATTCTCAAAACAAATATAGTAGCAACACGCCAAAACGTCAAACAAAATAAATCAAGTACAAAGAATTGAAGAAGTCAATTCAGACCCCTTGGTATCGATAACACAGAAAGTACAGAATTACAATTGCTTCACATCAATTGCGAATCCACAGACAGTGAAAGCGATACAGAAAATGCAATCTCAATTACCATGACAAATGTTGAAAACGACTAAGAACCTCCTATGTATAAACAACCATTTTAACCCCATATCTATGAAAATCCTCGGAACTTCTTTTAAACTATTTACAAGACCTAAAAGAAAAAACAAAACTATAGAGCAGGTAAAATTAAAAGTAACGAAATTAAGCGAACCTTTAGAAAAACCTGTACTATGTTCTAGTACAAACTACGCTCACCAAAACGTACCAAAGAAACCTCCAAGGGAAAAATTTTGGACAATTCCATTCCTCTTAGAAATTCCAAAAAGCAAAGAATTTCAACCACCAGATCTGGAAATTGGTTTTTTAAGAGATTCCGGAGAAGAATCGAACATAATTAAATTCCCACTTGGAATAAAATCAAAATTTCACTTCCGAAACTAATGCTTTCAAAGACAGCAAGCAGATTAGCCACATCACAAGGCTCAACTTTAATGTTTAAGGAAAAAACCAACTTGTCCTTGTTCCCACTAAAACAATGGAATAAAACAAACTCTTGAATAAACCATTCAAGCAAACCTTCCATATCACAGATATAAAACACAACATCATTGGAATTATATTTATCACTCAATATATACCAACTATTAATATTTAAACAGCAAAATCAATATAAAAAATAAATATACAAGAAAGCATAACACAGCTTTAACATTCTTTCAAAGAATAAACAAACAACCAAAATTTTCCTCAAATTTTTTCATCCTATTTACAATCAAGAACGGAAACACCTAAAACCACTCTCAGATTATATTTATGAATTCCCAATCAAACAAAACCATCAATATGACAAAATTCAAAACAGACATTATCTCTATATGTCTGCCCTTGAATTCAGACCAACTCAAAAAAGTTTTCGAGTAACAATTTCATCTATTAAGTACATGAAAAACTCAAATTCATATATCATTTCCTAACATGTCTATAATACGTCACCACACATAAATAACTCTACTTCTAGGACTTTTAGGTTATTTGGAAACAAATGCGACAACTTCTCCCACAAAAGAAGTAGCGTATAGAGTAAATATTATATTACAACTATTAGATATATGTCAGTCAACAATTCTTGACGAATAATTATCGATAAATTATATATTTAGTAATGAAAAACGAAAAACAGACTATTTCGCAAAAACACCTTATTTTAAACCAACATTTAAAAAATCAAAATATACGGAAGAACAACAAAAATTTTTGACAACGTTCAATTTTCAACACTTTCAGATAACACAAAATGAATTTGAACAATTAGCCGATTTACTATTAAATTACCCAACAGCTTATGCAACATGTAAATTTGACGTTTTGAAAGTAAAATCACCACTACACCTGCCTTTAAAACTTGATGCAGTTTTCAAAGAACAAAGATCAAGTAAAGTACCTATTCATTTACACGACAAAATTAATAGTTCATTAGACATAATAGAACAATATGAAATCATTTCTCCAGTAAACCAGGAAGAACAGCCAAAAGGAAACACATTCATCAATCCTGTTATCATTCTAGCCAAAAGAGAATCATTAAAAATAATTCTAGATGCTAGATATCTCATTTCATTTTTTGATGAATCTAAACGTAATTGGTCCATTGAACCAATTCAAGTAATTCTAACAAAAATAAACGGTAAATCATTCACAACAGCAGACTTGAATAATGCATATATTCAAATGCCGTTAGACGAACAATCACGACGATTAACACAATATGTTATCGGAAATCAACAATATGAATTCAATAGATTATTCTATGGTATCTCCATAGGACCAGCAGCTTTCTCAGCATTCAAGAGTAAAATTTTCAGACCACTCATACTCAAGAAAAACTTAATTAAATATTTAGAGGATGTTTTTGTGCAATCACAAACCAAAGAAGAAATGTTCACAGTTTTAGAAAAGTATCATCAAATATTACGAAACGAAAACATGAAAGCAGTCCCAGATAAATCACATTTTTCCTAACACGTGTAAAATTTCTTGGACACATTATAGGAAGAAACACCATAACCCCATTGAAATCTCGCACAGATGCAATCCAAAAACTTCAACCACCATCTAAAAAAAAGAAAATCCAAGGTTTTTTTGGAATGTTTAACTTCCTTATGTAAACACCTATATAAAATGCAACAATACTTTCGACCATTCTACAACATTCTAAGACAACAAAACAATTTTGAATGGACAACAGATCACCAAACGCGATTTGAAGAAATTAAAAAACTTCCCACAAAACAAATTTCAAACACAGGTCCAGATTCCAAATTTTGGCATCGGTGCAACACTATTACAACCTCACAATGGAACAAATAAAAGGAAATTCATTTCAGCAAATTCTCGCCTATTTACACAAGCTGAACCAAGAATCTCTACTCTTATGAGAGAATGCACAGCCATAATATATACTCTTACAGAATATGAATTTTTAATACTTGGATCAAAACATCCAACAGTCTTATTTACAGATCACAAACCCATTATATTTCTATTCACACAGTAAAGGAACCCAAACCATAGAGTTTACAGATTTCAATTATTTTCATTGAAATTTCCCAACTTACACATAGTATGGACAGCAGAAAAAAGTCTTGACCTACCAGATACTCTTATTAGAAATACAACACCCAAATTACTAACAAGAAAGAAAACTGTTGAAATACCACAAAACATTAAGTTTTTTCTTGTAAAAGATGAAACTTGTTTACGATTAGAATAAAATTATGCAGTAAAAACTGACATCGATCAAGCACAAATAAACTATCTACAACAATTTCCATCATATTTAGATTGTCAAAACAACTATTGTGAAGTAGATTTACTAGAAAAATCTACATTTTAACCAATCCTCTACTCAAATTGGATCAAAAACAGTACTCAACAAAAAACAAATCAGACAAAAAACACAAGAAAAGTTCTATTTCCTTTAGTAGTAAGAGAAAATCTAACTGATAATATAAATTTATCAGGCCCATTGAATAACTATTCAAAATAAATGATAATCAAGGTTTAACCTCCATGACCCACTTGACACAGTACCCCTATCAAGATAGAAATTGAAAACATTTTTCTACCAACCACAGAAAAAATCACACTAGAGTTACTACAAAAACCTTAAAATATCGATCCAGTAATTAGACAACTGAAATCTTGGCTCAAATTTAAAACTAAACCAAATAAAGCTGACATCACAATTCTAGGAAATAAAACACTTCTTAGATATTTCAGTGAGTTTAAAAATACCTCTATAAACGAGAATACAGATATTTTAGAATATCAAACACCTTATCTCAAAGTACCTTGTCTACGTTTAAGTATAAAAATAATAGCTTATCATACATCACATACCCTACATACTAAACGAAACGCAAGATCCGAAAAAAAACAAGCTCCAATTTTAATCAAAATTTTATTTCACAAATGCCCCATTTTGGATCAAAGTATTATGTAACGATTGCATAACATACTAATTAATTAAACCCTACCAAAATCAAAAACAAATTGCAGAAAAACAAGATTTTAAAGGACAAAGTTTGTGTTCAATCACAGAAAAAAATTTGACACATAAGGACCAATTTCACCGTCTTCAGAAGGAAACTCCTATATAATGGTCATTGTTGATGCATTTACACACTATACAGCACTCAACCCAGTACCTCATTGTAATGCTTATTATGCATATACAACACTCTACGAACACTGGATAGGTAAATTCGGATTTCTTGAAAACCTAGTCACATACATAGAACGTCCGCCGCGCGTCCTCGGAGAATTATTCAAACCCAAGTTGATTCAAACTAATTCAGTGACGGTACTCATCACTTTTGGCGGTATTTTCAGAGCATAGAGCAGCCATGCCGATTTCAAAGTCAACCGCGGGTGTTAGTGCCAGAGCAACAATTGACTTTAAAAGCATGCGCAATTTCTTATCTTCCCGATAAACTGGTGCTAATTCGATCTCTTGAAATTCGCACCAAATGGTCTGAGGAAAATGACTGAAGCAATTTTTTTAGCTACTCCACTGAATACCATTTGAAATTTGAAAGGTGTTAACTAAAGCTTTCTCAAAATCTAATACAATCTGTGTGAGCTCAAGCCCTGTATTGTTTTTTTTTTCATTTTTGTGAAGGCTCGGATATATTGCTCTTCAATTTTTTTTTGAAGAAAAAATACTAATGGAACAATTTTATCATTAATCACTGCAAGATTTGTAAGAGTTTGATAAACTAACGCGGGACATGCTTTAAATGTCCAACCTATGTGCGGCACAGTGTTGGTTTCCAAAACTTCTAAGATCTCGTCGATGACAAATATTAACATTCGGCATTTTTCATCCGGTCTGAAATCGAAAAGGCGTAAATTATAACTCGTCAGGGTCCTGCTTAACGCGAAAGTTACATCATTGTCTTATAAGGAGTGGGGGCGTAATGAGGTTGCTCGTTGCCGTTGAACATTTCTGGCGAGTGACTTGTTTTTAGGCAAGTTAACAACTGTTTCGAGACTAATATACCCAGCATTTTCCACCTAACCAATCCTGGGAGGCTCCAATGTTGTTTTCGTTTCTGTTTGATAGCAAGTTTAACCCTTTTAATTTACAGGTTTAGAGCAGTAGAAGAAACAATTTTTGATCCTCCCAAAAAATACTCCCCGGTCTTCAAAAAATTAGCCTTTTCGAGGGGTTATAATTGTGTTCCGCAGAGTGTGGCAAGTTTTCCCCCGATGAAACGCATGCCTTGCAGTCATGCTAATCCAATGTTTTAAAAAACAAAGTTTATATTTCAATCACAGAATTTCATTCGACACCAAAGGACCAATATCACCATCCTCAGAAGGAAACTCATATATAATGGTCATTTTTGACGCATTTACACAGTACGTAGCACTTAAACCAGTACCCCACTGTAATGCTTATTATGCATATACAGCACTCTACGAACACTGGATAGCCATATTCGGATTACCCAAAATTCTAGTAACAGACAATGGCATTGAATATATTAATAACAAAATTATCACACTATGCCACCTATATAATTTTAAACATAAACCACGTACATCTCATGCACCTTGGACTAGTGGACTAGTCGAAGGAATGAACCGTTCATTACAAGAATATCTAAGATGTATCCTCCTTGTGTCTTTACTCTCAGTTCTTTAGATAAAAATCATGATCACATCATCTCAGAAGCACTTTGTGATATCCAAGCTTATGAATCTTATTATAATAAGCTTAACAGTTTCTCACTAGCCTTTCATTTTCTCACACCCAAAGAACATGATTTGAACTGTTCACACGACATCATGTTACGTACTGAACAAACACATACATACATTTACTACAGATTTATACAGAATCATTACACTTTGCATACAACATCACGACAACCTTACCATAGATATCAATTTATTAACTCCAATTACACTTCACCATTTTTTCTTAAGTTCACATTTTGTTTTAAAAATACTAACTTCCAAGGCATCCTCCGAAATTACGATCCCATCAACTAGATTCTGTATCTAGATCAACTAAATATATTCTGTCCCTTAACCAAGACCTTTAATGTAGAAAAATCCCGCCCACTAATTGACCCACATGAATTTCTACAGCCCATCGAAGTCCTATAACTAGAATTAATACATAAAACAAAATATAATCATAAATTTTTTAACTTTATTCAAAATACACCGTATGAACTTGCACCTGGCACTGAAGAACTAGAATTAAAAACCATCAGAGCACTTCAATTGCTTTGGCCACTACTTCATACTAAAACATCATTCGCATATTAGCAAAAATACTAACCACATCAGAAATCATTCACGATATTTTCCCCCATGGGTTTTTTCCCAATCAATATGGTATTATGAACTGAATAAGTTGAACTAACAAATTCAAAATAAAACTAACAAAGAAATTCTTCGTCAAATGTTATTTTTTTCTTTAGCCTTTAGAGCACAATCATCTACAAAAAGAAAAAACAAATAAAAAACAGAAACTTTTTTCATTATTTATAAATTTCCATTAACAAATCGCAATGAATAAAGCAGTAACGGTACCTTCAAACAGCATTAAATTGATGTATAAACTCTTTTCACCTATGCAGTAAATCTAATTGAATTGATAATTTCAAGCCCCACAAATTAGTAAAATTGCAATTTTTAGTAATAAAAATATACAAATGAAAGCAGTACTAACCTTTTTGAAGATGCTTCTAAATAATTTTCACTTGCCCACAACTCTATCTATAATCGCAATGCTCGCCCACAACGAATTGTTTAAAATAGTGAACTTAGGCTTAAAATTTCACTGATAACAACTCTAACCAGATAACAATTCTACAGAATGGCTAAAGACAACAGATATGCTGCCTACAGTCACAATTCAAAGGATTTGAAGTACGACTTGGCATCGCAGCAAAGGAACTCCCTTGAACCAGACCAATGGCTATCTCGATTTTCAAGTATACGTACAGTTCCGAGTTACAACGCACCCCCCTCAAGCTCAAACTTCACGCCATCCCCAAACCAGATTGGAACACCGTTCTCTACAAAGCAAGAACGGATGATCATAACAAACCAATCAGAAATCACAATCCGATCTCCGGAAACAACAGCAACAATTGGTGGTCGCAGTCGTCGTCGAAGGACAAGCAGATATCAACGATTCCAGCTACCTGGAACAGATGGATAAAACACCCTTCTTCCAGAACGGAAAAGAAATGATGCTCGCGACATACCAACGATCGTCATCCATCCTCCATTCCAGAAAAATGTCGAAGAACAAAAACTCTGTAAACCCCGGATGGGTGGAACCAGATTCAAACTAGATTTTATTATTGGTTATTATTCATACCTTTTATCTCTATAAAAAATTCAAGACTAACCAATCATACTCAATCAAACTTTTTAAGTGTAGTTTCAACACCAGAACAGCTTGAATTAAACTTAGAATACAGTTGTTCTCATTCTGAAACTAACTCGCGCAAACCGGTGTACATTAGATCTATTGAGACTAGGAGATATAAGAGTAAGATTAAGATTGGTAATAGACTAAGAAATTGCACGAATATATCCGGCCGAAAATAAGATAGCGTGACGAGCAGACGATGTTTCCTATCTGAAATTACTCTAGGAGTTATGAACATCAGCCCTAACTCAGGGTTCTATCATAATAAAGCAGTTTTTGCCATGATTTGGATTCTAGCTAGGGATTGGATATCTTTGAATAAGTTACGTTACATCTATTTTTCGTCTATATTTTGTCTGAGACCAGGCAATTGGTCTCGCGCTAATACTGGTAAGGTGTATTTTTTTCAAAGTCAATGACACCGCCTGGTGCAAATTTTTTCGACATAAAAAATTCACAATATCAGTTTGAAGTCATCGTCCAAATTTATCCAGAAACAGAACTCACATGCAAATATAATTAACCTTTCTATTAAACACAGTATTCAGAAATTCGTGTTGAATATGAATAAGATTTCGACATGAATATAGGAAAAGTCATAAAAAAACCCACATGCATCACATCATACAACAAATGACGAAAGTTCATATATACCAAAAAACCTCCTTAAAAATACAGGAAACATTGGTGGAAAAATAAAACCACAAAATAAAGAAAGTACACGCTTACAAGAGCTATCACTAATGAACAACACCTATTTGGGTGCAATTCTTTATGACATACACTTAGATATGAAATTAGGTTACACAATAAGCAGATTTTTTCAAGAAATAAACCTATCAGAATTAGAAACACTACATCAATTATGCGAACTTGAAAGAACACAAATTCCAAAATCAATCGTATTAGCAGTTCTAAATATATCCTGTGCAGGACATTTATAACCCGGAAACAGATCAAATTACCTTGACTATTAAGGAAATAATTTATGGTATTACACTTGTACCAAAAAAGTATTACCTTCATATGTTTTTGAAGACAAACCATGCTACAAAAGAATCTCAATTTTCTACAAAAATAAAGTACATTTTGTCGATACACTCTCACGAAGAATTTATTTTGGGATACAGCAGTCCCATGTGGATCAGAAAAAAGCCACAATGTAGTACAACTAAATCCCGACGAAGATAAATATTATCTACTCACACCATATCCTACACTAATGCAACCATTAAAAACGTTTTCCCATTAAAATTACAATTGATCGGCATTTACTCTAAATCTGACATACAACATCACAATCGTTCACAACAATTTCAAGACTTACTTACAAAAATGGACACAATACAACGACAATCAATAGATCAGAATTTACGCAAACTTGCAGAAACAGCAGGGTTTTCGGACATTTATGCACACGATTACAGCGGATTTTTTAAAGACATTGAAGATAAAATTTTTTTAAATGGCGAAAAATATAGATCACAAGATATTTCAGCCATCAAAATTTTTAGCTTTGTAAACTTGAAAAACGAACTTCTTGCTCTTCTAGGATGGCCATATTACATCTTAGAAAGATTGATTATAGTATACGCATTGTTTAATTTTATTGGACTTATTTTCTCACTGATAAAAAAAATCAATAACACATGTACTATACATACACAAGTAAACAAACAAGCAAGCGAAGCAAGCATACTTTTTGCAGGTTTTTTATAGAATTTTCTTTAAATCAATAAACAAAGTACTTTTAGATGCACAAACAAAAAAAATATAATACAAAATCATCAACTACACCAAATACATATGACGATTTGCAAAACAACACAAATACAACGTCCACAGCACCACAATTACCGAACCTACATCATAACCATCCATTATCATTAGTACCACCAAATTTTTGAAAAATAACACTCACAGATATCATATCTTCAAGACCTAATTATCGACAAAACCCAATTAACCATAAAGTGACACAACAATCACAAAATGACGATAAATATGAACAAATAATCAAACATTCCCATACCACGAATTTCCGATCACAAAACAACCATATCTTTAGGCCAAGATGAGCCGCCAAGTTGGATCCCTTCACCGCTCAATTTCCCACCCAGCGAATCTCCAAAACAGTATCCCCTTCATCCCACTTTTGCTTTTCCCCCACCTGAATCACCCCATATTAACACTTCATCCGGCATGGACTCTGATACTAATTCGAACACCACAGTTTACCACACAACTTCCCAATTCATAGACCTAGAAACCCCAGATGAATTCGAAAACTCTGAACTCAGCCCGTCTACATTTTCTCAAACCCCTTTTCAACCCATCCACTCCCAAACCAGAGATGACTCTCCCTCGACTCCCTCTCATATTTCAAAGGTGACACCCACGTACTCATCTTTCATCAGTGAACGCTCCAACAATAGTTCCCCAGATGACACACAAACATCATATGAATTAAGCAATCTAATAACACTTCAACAACAATTGCAACACTCTCAAACCCTAACCATTCATCAACTATCATCATCCATAACATCATCATACCCACGAACTCCCACACCCTCTTCAAATTACACCCCTTCTCTAGCCCAATCTTCCAAATCCAACCAATCTTCATCCAGTACGAACCTCGCTTAGAGAGCATTCAAAGGGAAATTCCCAAATCACCCATTTCCGTCTCAACCCGGAACAGCACGAGCATACATTAATCATCCTAACCTCACAAATACTAAAGAAAACCTTCAAATATGTTTTCACTCCTTTCCCCAATATACAATTGCCTATTCCGACCCAAATCACGAACAACCAAACTACCTCGATGAGCATGTATTAATTCTTACCCTCCATTGGAAATCATTTTATAACTTCTCAAACCCACTTTGTTTATCAATAATTAACACACCACAAGAAATTGAAAAGAGTAAAAATTACCTCTTCCGACTCACTACAGCAATAACCCCTAGAAAATTCACACACTTAGGATACCAAAAGTTATCAAAATTGTTCACCGCACCTAAAACTAATGATTATTCTATCGAATATTATGATCATGAGATCATCCGACCTGACCAAGATCACTTTCTTAATGAAGATAAGTTTGCTAACCCGCAACTAACAGAAAAGATTTTCATCCGAACACCTTATGTCTTTACTCTCAGTTCTTTAGATAAAAAATATGATCACATCATCTCAGACGCACTTTGTGATATCCAAGCTTATGAATCTTATTATAATAAGTTTAACAGTTTCTCTCTAGCCTTTCATTTTCTCACACCCAAAGAACATGAATTGAACTGTTCACACGACATCATGTTACGTACTAATCAAACACATACATACATTTACTACAGATTTATACAGAAACATTACACTTTGCATACACCATCTTGACAACCTTACCATAGATATCAATTTATTAACTCCAAATACTCTTCACCATTTTTTTTAAGTTCACATATTGTTTTAAAAATACTAACTTCCAAGGCATCCTCCGAAATTATGATCCCATCAACCAGATGTATATATTCTGTCCCTTAACCAAGACCCTTAATGTAGAAAAATCCCGCCCACTAATTGACTCACATGAATTCCTACAGCCCATCGAGGTCCTATTACTAGAATTAATACAAAAAAGAAACAAAATATAATCATGAAGTTTTTAACCTTATGCAAAATACACCGTATGAACTTGCACCTGGCACTGAAGAACTAGAATTAAAAACCATCAGAGCACTTCAATTGCTTTGGTCACTGCTTCATACTAAAACATCATTCGCATATTAGCAAAAAAACTAACCACATCAGAAATCATTCACGATGTTTTCCCCCATGAATTTTTTCCCGATCAATAAGGTATTATGAATTGAATAAGTTGAACTAACAAATTCAAAATAAAACTAACAAAGAAATTCTTCGTCAAATGTTATTTTTTTCTTTAGCCTTTAGAGCACAATCATCTACAAAAAGAAAAAACAAATAAAAAACAGAAACTTTTTTCATTATTTATAAATTTCCATTAACAAATCGCAATGAATAAAGCAGTAACGGTACCTTCAAACAGCATTAAATTGATGTATAAACTCTTTTCACCTATGCAGTAAATCTAATTGAATTGATAATTTCAAGCCCCACAAATTAGTAAAATTGCAATTTTTAGTAATAAAAATATACAAATGAAAGCAGTACTAACCTTTTTGAAGATGCTTTTAAATAATATTCACTTGCCTACAACTCTATCTATAATCGCAATGCTCGCCCACAACGAATTGTTTAAAATAGCGAATTTGAGCTTAAAATTTCACTGAGAACAACTCTATCCAGTTTTAACAATTTTCAAGTTTTCCTTTAACTCGATTGGAAAGGAATTATATAATAATCCCAACTAACCCACGCAGCTTACTAAACACCACAAATCACAACCTAACACTATGACTAAGAAAAAAAACCCACGGTACCCAAACCGGATCAAACCAGCTTAAGAACTGGATAATATATTCTTTTGAAGACTATTCATAAGTCCAAAAAAGAACGATTTAAACACCAAAAAGTCGAAAGTCAAACGCAAACCAAACAATTCGATTTTTGAGAAAAGGACACAACCAAAAAAACAAAAGAAAAAACCAGTAATAAAAAAGACATAAAAGGTTAACTCAAAAAAGGACAAAAAAACTAGCATGAAATCATACGCTACTCCTGGCCTAACCCACAAAGAGGAGCGTCCTGAGCATGCTCTATAGCCAGCCTAACCCACCGTGCTACATCGAAGCTTTATGACCCACTCCCAATTTTTGATGAGAGCTACTCAAGGGTGAGTAGATTTTTAAAATTAACAGAACTAAACAAAAAGGCTTTTGCAAAAAAAAATTAATATAAAATAAAAACTAAAAACAAAATTAACAAAAACTTATATATGTAAATGATACAATGCAGTATAATAGATTTAAAGGAAGCCCAAAAACGAGCATCAAGGAACTTAAGGACTCGATCACACTCAAACTACAGAATGGCTAAAGACAACAGATATGCTGCCTACAGTCACAATTCAAACGATTTGAAGTACGACTTGGCATCGCAGCAAAGAACCTCCATTGATCCAGACCAATGGCTATCTCGATGTTCAAGTATACGTACAGAACCGAGTTACAACGCACCCCCCTCAAGCTCAAACTTCACGCCATTCCCAAACGAGATTGGAACACCGTTCTCTACAAAGCAAGAACGGATGATCATAACAAACCAATCAGAAATCACAATCCGATCTCCGGAAACAACAGCAACAATTGGTGGTCGCAGTCGTCGTCGAAGGACAAGCTGATATCAACGATTCCAGCTACCTGGAACAGATGGATAAAACACCCTTCTTCCAGAACGGAAAAGAAATGATGCTCGCGACATACCAACGATCGTCATCCATCCTCCATTCCAGAAAAATGTCAAAGAACAAAAACTCTGTAAACCCCGGATGGATGGAACCAGATTCAAACTAGATTTTATTATTGGTTATTATTCATACATTTTATCTCTATAAAATATTGAAGACTAACCAATCATACTCAATCAAACTTTTTAAGTGTAGTTTCAACACCAGAACAGCTTGAATTAATCTTAGAATACAGTCATTTCATTCTGAAACTAACTCGCGCAAACCGGTGTACACTAGATCTATTGAGACTAGGAGATATAAGAGTAAGATTAAGATTGGTAATAGACTAAGAAATTGCACGAATATATCCGGCCGAAAATAAGATAGCGTGACGAGCAGACGGTGTTCCCTATCTGAAATTACTCTAGGAGTTATGAACATCAGCCCTAACTCAGGGTTCTATCATAATAAAGCAGTTTTTTGCCATGATTTGGATTCTAGCGAGGGATTGGATATCTTTGAATAAGTTACGTTACATCTATTTTTCGTACCCTTATTTTGTCTGAGACCAGGCAATTGGTCTCGCGCTAATACTGGTAAGGTGTATTTTTTTCAAAGTCAATGACACCGCCTGGTGCAAATTTTTTCGACATAAAAAAAAATCACAATATCAGTTTGAAGTCATCGTCCGAATTTATCCAGAAACAGAACTCACATGCAAATATAATAAACCTTTCTATTAAACACAGTTATTCAGAAATTCGTGTTGAATATGAATAAGGTTTCGACATGAATATAGGAAAAGTCATAAAAAAACCCACATGCATCACATCATACAACAAATGACGAAATTTCATATATACCAAAAAACCTCCTTAAAAACACAGGAAACATTGGTGGAAAAATAAAACCACAAAATAAAGAAAGTACACGCTTACAAGAGCTATCACTAATGAACAACACCTATTTGGGTGCAATTCTTTATGACATACACTTAGATATGAAATTAGGTTACACAATAAGCAGATATTTTCAAGAAATAAACCTATCAGAATTAGAAACACTACATCAATTATGCGAACTTGAAAGAACACAAATTCTAAAATCAATCGTTTTAGCAGTTCTAAATTTATCCTGTGCAGGACATTTATAACCCGGAAACAGATCAAATTACCTTGGCTATTAAGGAAATATTTTATGGTATTACACTTGTACCAAAAAAGTATCACCTTCATATGTTTTTGAAGACAAACCATGCTACAAAAGAATCTCAATTTTCTACAAAAATAAAGTACATTTTGTCGATACACTCACGATATCAAACAAAAACAAATCACAATATCAGTTTGAAGTCATCGTCCATTTTTATAAAATAGTTCGAGTGACACTTTGCGGATTGTTATTTGCAAAATTAGTTGGTTGATAAATTTTGGTTGGTTTATAAAACTGCAGAGACGATTTCAGTGGTCACTCATAAGTCCGAAAAGAAAAAAATCAGTCACATAAGTTCCAAAAACTTCAATTGGTCGAGGAGTTTTGAGCCGTCTTTTTATTACCAACTTTACTTTAGTTTGAAGGTAGCAAGTGATCGCTTAGAACGCCTTGCAGCTCTGTAGGGCCACCGGCTCTTATTTTCGTCTTGAGTCTTTCCCTTTGCTCACACATAGGGATTTTAAACATTAGCATTTGTGGAATTCGTTAAAAGTTCAAACTGAAGCAAATTAATTTCTCATAATCGTAGGTAATTTTTTTTTCCTGACTATATTTCCCAGGAAGCGTGATTGAGGGGTTTAAATGATCTCGGTAATGACAAAAACAAAATGGAACATCAAAAACTACCCCTCCCCCCAAAAAACATATTATTTAACAAAAAAAGGATGGGATCATATTTTTTTTTGCATAATTCAATAAATGTGTACTGTAGTCAGAATATTCAGCACGAGTTGCACAGCCAATGGATAACTTTGTTAATGTTGTGTTATGCTTAAAATTAGAGTTTGAATGGATCTCGCAGAAGACACGAACTTTTTGGGTGCAGCAATTTCGCATTTGAGCGGTGCTGGTGAATTGAAATATGAAAACATTGATGCTGTTCATAAACATGTTTTGTCATGGGTAAACATCCCCGATGAAAAAACATTAGCAGAAAACAGGTCATATTCAACGGCGAAAAAGTATGGTGGCTTTACAGTGTATGCGCAAACCTTGACTGGAAAACTTATCTCCATCGGAAACAACTCGTCCAAGGATACTGTCAGTGCCATCCATCAGAAAATTGAAAAAAAAGGTTTGTTTGGATCAATATTTTCAACAAAGTTCACCGGTAACGGAAAAGACGGTAAGACAACCACCCAATCATAAGATTACAATTCCAACAAGCCAAAAACTAATATTGTTGCGCAATTTAACAAACAGTTTTTTGGGCGCCTATATGTCTTTTAAAGGAAGGCGTTGCGAATGTTACCCGCAGCGCTGAAAAATTCGACTTGGAGCGCTGAAAAAGTTTTAAACATTTTTAAACTCATTTGAGAAAATCATTAGACATACCTGGATTTTTTTTCAGAGGGAATTCCGGTTGATCAGCAACGGCTAATTTTCGCTGGCAAGCAGTTGGAACAAGGTGGGACATTGGGAGGCTATAATATCCAAAAGGAGTCAAATTTGCACCTTGTGTTGCGCATGCGTTTTCACCCTAATGAATCATTTCTCGACTCTTCTGTTCTCGATGCAAAATACAACTATGACTTCACCAACAAAACTGACGACGGAGCTGTTTTCAAAAGAGGTGAATGGACTTACAAAAGACCATATGGGTGGAACAGAATAGCTTTCAAAATTAAGGATAAATATTCGGACAACATTTGGCTCGGAGGTACCGATGGAGGGATAAGAGCGACATCTAAACCAGGTGAATGGCCGGTTTCTTATCACGGAACTGGGAAAGATGCTACCAAAGAGATATCAGAAAACGATTTTGACCTCGAAAAAGGTAAACGGTTTCTGCATGGACGCGGAATTTTCAGCACTCCCGACCCCGCGATTGCCGAGAAGTACGCAAAGGTGTTTGATTATAAGGGGTCAACCTACAAAGTTCTCATCCAGAGTCGAGTTAACATGGAAGATACGACTCACGTCAAGAAAAAAGACTACTTTGTCACGGCACAAGAGAATAACATACGTCCATATGGACTGCTTTTCAAAAAAGTTTAGTTGGGCTGTCATCCACAGAAGAATCTTTTAGGATGGGGTTTTAGGATCTTTTCTTTCTTAAAGCAGTTTTAGGTTGACCAAATCTGATTTTCGAGGTTTTCCAAAATTACTTTAAAAATTTTTGCTGAAAATTTCTGCGCAACTGAGTTAGGACCGAAGTGTAACTCATAGAGTAATTTCGGATAGGGTACACCGTCTGCTCGTCACGCTATCTTATTTTCGGCCGGATAGATTCGTGCAACTTCTTAGTCTAATACCGATCCTAATCTTACTCTTATACTATCTAGTCTCAGGTTGTTTAACTAGTCTCTGCTAGGCTCAATAGATCTAGGGTATACTGGTTTATTGCGGCTGCTGAAGTGCTCGGGAGAGTCCAACTAATTTCTAAGTTAAATTCAAATCTCTCTGGTGCTGAAATTACAAGTAACTTCAGCACTTACAAATAAGTGGGTTGTTAGTTAGATGGATCATGATTGGTTAATATTAAATACTTTACATTGGTAAAACATTTAATTTATCCAATCATAAAATGTAGTTTAGATCAGGTTCCACCCATCCGGGTTTTACAGAGTTTTTTAGAATTGTTCTTCTGCAATTCGAAGGATGGATGATGGACGTTTGTTTTTGGCGAACATCATAATTTTCTTCCGTTTCCTCTTTTGTTAGGGAAGTTCCAGGAAGCTGGAGTTAGAGACATAAGACGTTGTGTCTTCTAGTGACAACGACTACGTCTTTGCAACAAACTCAAATCTGATTTCAGAATGGTTTGCTATGTCAGGTTTTTCTGTTCTGCGTGGAGAACTTCTTTTGTGTATGATCTAGTTTGGGAATGGCGTGGAGATTGTGCGTGGAGGGGATGCCTGGTTACTCGGATCTGTACGTATACTTGAACATCGAGGTGGTCATTGGTCTAGTTCAATGAAGTCCTTTTCTGCGAGGTCAAGTCGTACTCTAAATCCTTTGAGTTGTGATTGTGAGCGGCATATCGATTGTAGTTGGTCATTCTCTCTCGAGTGTAGTGGGGTCGTCTTGTCTTTTGATGTTCGTCCTTGGTGTTGTATTCTGATCTATATATTGCATCATGTGATTTTACATTTTATAAAACTTTTATTAGTTTAATATTTTTTAATAATGATTTTAGTTAGTTGTTTTCACAAAAGCTTTTTGTTTTAGTTCGGTTATTTTGAAGAGTTACTCACACTTGAGTAGCTCTTATTAAAAATAGTGGTGTGGTCACAAAGCGTGGATGTAGCGCGGTGGGTTAGGCCGGCTATAGAGCATGCTCAGGACGTCCTTCCTGGTGGGTTAGGCCAGGAGTGGGAGTATGATTTCATGCGGTTTTTGTGAGGGGTCCTGTTATGTGACAACGTTTTATGTTGGGTTTGTTGTGGTCTTACTTATGTCTTGTTGGTTATGTACTTTTTCCAAAAAGCAAATTGTTTGTGGTATGGGTTTGTCTTTTGACTTTTTTGTGTTTTATTATTTCTTTCTTAGACTTTATAATAGTCTTCAAAAGAATAAATTATCCAGTTTTAAACTGGGTTAATCCGGTTTGGGTACCGTTGGTTTCCTTTTCTTAGTCATGCTGTTATTCTATGATTTGTGGTATTTAGTAAGCTGCGTTGGTTAGTTTTGTTTAGTATATGATTCCTTTCCAACCGGGTTAAAGGAAAGTTTGAAACATGTTATTATATGTTAGAGTTGTTGAGTGTGAAAACTTGAAACTGAAATTCATTATTTTAAACAATTCTTCGTGGGCGAGCTGTGCGAGTGTGGATAGAATTTCTGTGCGAATGAATGAAAATATCAAAAGGTTAGTACTGCATTTGCATTTATTTAATTTACTACATATAATTTAGAAATTTACTGCTAGTCATGGGGGAATATTAAGACACAAATTTTCATCATAATTAGATTTACTGCTTATGGGGAAAATTTTTAGAAATGAATTTACTGCATTGGTATTAAATTTATAAATTTATAAGTGTAAGAGATTAATAGAATTTTTGAAATCTGTTTGATGAAATTTGCGATTTTTATTTGTCTTTTGTGGTTTTTGTAGGTGATCGTCGGATGAAGGCTAAAAATCTAAAGAAAACATGAATAAAGTATGGTGAGTTTTTTAATATTTTAATTAGTTAGTTATATTCATTTAATTCATACTTACCTGTTAGTCGTCGGGGAAAAAACCGTGGGGGAAGATGTCGTGAATTAGTTCTGAAGTTGTTAGTAGTTTAGCTAAGATGCGGATGATATTTTTAGTCTGAAGCAGTGGCCAAAGCAATTGAAGTGCCTTAATAGTGGTTAGTTCTTCAGTGCCAACTGCAAACTCATAAGGTGTGTTTTGGATTAAGTTATATAATTTGTGATTGAATTTAGTGTTGTGGATGAATTCTAAAATTGGGATTTCTATGGGTTGTACAAACTCGTGCGGGATAAGGAAGGGTCGGGATTCTTCGGCGTTGAAGGTCTTGGTAATGGGACAGAAGATGTACATTTGGGTTATGGGGTCATAATTACGAAGAATACCATGGAGGTTAGTGTCTTTAATACAATATGTGAAATTTAGGAAAAATGGTGAAGTGTATTTGGAATTAATGAATTGAAAACGATGGTGTGGTTGTCTAGAGGGTGTGTGTAGGTCAAAGTGATTTTGGATGAAACGATAATAACTATATGTGTGGGTTTGTTTAGTGCGCAACATAATATCATGTGAGCAGTGTAAATCTCTTTCGTGTGGTGCAAGGAAATGAAAGGTTAGTGAAAATATTTGGAAGCGTTCTTTAAAACTTTCGTATGCTTGTGTGTCTGTTAGTGCTTCTGAAATAATGTGATCAAACTTTCGATCGAAGATGTTTAGTGTGAATGTATATGGTGTCTTGATGAAAAACTTCTCGGTAATTTGTGGATTAGCGAAGCGATCGTCGTCTAAGAATTGATCTTGGTTAGCTCTGATGATGTTGTGATCATAGTATTCGAGTGTATATTCGTTAGCTCTAGGTGCAGTGTGTGTTTTTAGTGATTTTTTATATCCAACGTAAGTAAATTGTCTAGCGGTTAGTGGTGTAGTGAGTCGATATAGCATGTCCGTATTTCGCTCTATATCGATGTGAGTGTTAGATAAAGGTAAGCAAAGAGGGTTAGTGAAATGATAATATGAGGTCCAAGAGAGAGTAGGCATTAAAACGTATTCATCTACGAAGTTGCGTGTTTCGTTAGTGTCGTGGGGGGTGTTTAAGGTGTATTGTGGGAATGAGGGTAAGGTGATGGCTAAAAATTCTTTTGTGTTAGTATGCTTGGGGTGGTTGATGTATTCACGGGCTGTTCCTGGTTTTGCTGGGAAAGGATGGTTGGGGAACTTTCTTTTAAAAGTGCGGTAAGCTCTATTAGTGTTGAGTGAAGATTCAGTTGATGTGGATGATGGTGCTAGTGATTCAGTATAAGTTGAAGAGGGTGTAGGGGTAGGGGGGTTGGATGAATTTATTGTGGAGGAGATTTGGTTTATGGTTGGGGTATTAAGGTGGTAGGGTTGTTGTTGAAGGGTAATAAAATTATCTAGCTCTGGGGAGATTCGGGGGGTGTCTGGAGAATGAGATGATTGGTCAGAATGGTATGAGGAATAGGTTGGGGTAACTTGGGAAGCATAAGAGGGTGTGGGAGTAATTGGGTCAGGGTTATTGGATAATATGGGTTGAAAAGGGGGTTGAGAAAAATTAGAAGAGTTATGAAAATTATTGGATGGGGATGGTTCTGAGTCGGCGAATTCATCGGGGGTTTCAATATTCGGGTTATTTAGCTGTGAGATGGAGTATAAAACTGAGATGTGTGAGTTAGTGTCGGAATTCATGCCTGATGTTACATTGCTAGATGGAAAATCGGGTGGCGGAAAAGCAAAAAGTGGTATTATTGGGATTGGAGAGGTAAGATTGGTTGGGTGGGAATTTGATCGGTGTAGTGATCCAAGTTGGCGGCTCATCGTGGGCTAAAAAAATGATTATTTTGAGACTGAAAAGCGGTGGTATGGGGTTGTTCAATAATTTGTTCATAAGTATTATCATCTTGTGACTGGTGTGTCATTAAATGTTGAATGGGACTTTGTGATGTGGTGAGTCGAAAATTTGGATTATGTGTGATGGCTAAGTTTCGAAAATTTCGTGGGACTAGGGATAGTGGATGGTTATTTGGTAGGGCTGGTAATTGTGGTGCCGTTGGCGTTATGTCTACATTGTTATGTTCTTCGTCGTATGTATTTTGTCGTGTTGTTATTTTTGTGTTATATTCTTTTATTTGCGCGTCTAAAAGAATTTTGTTTATAGATGTAGAAAAGATTCCAAAAAATCCTGCAAATAGTATGCGTGCTACACTTGCTTGTCTGTTTACTTGTGTGTGTATAGCACATGTGTTGTAGATTCCTTTTAAAAGTGAGAAAAGAAATCCAATAAAGTTAAACATTGCGTATAAAATAGTCAATTTTTCTAAGATGTAGTAGGGCCATCCTAGAAAATCGAGGATCTCATTTTTGAGTGTAACAAAGCTAAAAATGTTAATTGGTGATATATCTTGGGGACGGTATTTTTCACCGTTTAGATATATGTAATCTTTAATGTCCTTAAAATATCCGCTATAGTCTTGCGTGTAGATATCGGCAAATCCTGCGGTTTCTGCAAGTTTGCGTAAATTTTGGTCTATTGATTGTCTTTGTATAGTGTCCATTTGTGTTAATAATTCTTGGAATTGTTGTGTTCTAATGTGATGTTGAATATCTGATTTTGAATAGATTCCTATTGATTGTAAGTCTATATTTGGGTTTCGAGCAATAGCGCGAATGCTTTCTGGTGAAAATTTTTTGAGTGATTGCATTAATGTGGGATATGGAGTGAGAAGATAATATTTATTTTCATCAGGGTTTAGTTGTACTACATTGTGGCTATTTTCTGATCCACATGGGACTGCGGTATCCCAGAAATAGGTTCTTCGTGAAAGTGTATCCACGAAATGTACTTTATTCTTATAAAAGATAGGGATTCTTTTATAACATCGTTTATCTTCAAAAACGTATAGTGGTGATACTTTTTTAGTACAAGTATAAAACCATAAGATGTTTCCTTCATAGTCTAAAAAATTTGATCTATTTCCAGATAATAAGTATCCTGCATAGGGTATTTTTAATACTGCTAGTGCAAGTGATTGTAATATTTGTGTTCGTTCTAATTCGCATAGTTGGTGTAGTGTTTCTAATTCGGAGAGTGACATTTCTTGAAAAATTCGGCTAATTGTATAATCTAGTTTCATATCTAAATGAATATCATAGTGGATATTACCGAAATATGTAGTATTCATTAGTGATAATTCTTGTAAGCGTGTGCTTCTGGTGTCATAAGGTTTTAGATGTCCACCAGGTTGTCCGTTGCTTTTTTCAAAATTAACTGGTATATAGGATGTTCCTTCGTTTAGAGGATGACCTGTGGCATATGGGTCGATTTTTATTTTTCCAGTGGTCATGTCGAATCCTTTTTCGTATTCAACTAATATTTCAGAGTATTGTGTTCTGTGAAGTGGATTCCTGTATTTACATGCAAGTTCTGTTTCTTGATATATTTGAAAACGTGTTAATTTATTTTCTATATTGTCTATGTTTCTAAAATTAGAACTTAGTTTTCGTGATGGATGGACTTGTTCATATGGAATTGATTGTATAAAATATTTTTCGTGAAATTTTATCATACGAGCGTGTATTTTTGCTACTTGAAATGTTGTACATGTATCTTCGGGGAACCAAACAATTGTTGCTTGTGTTCTTGTTGTAGGGTCGCAATATCCTTGATCATTTTTACAAGGTAGTCGGATTCCTTGATAGATCATTGTATTATCAGATAAATCTCGTGTTAATTGTATTTTTTCGAGTTGTATTTTCCAATCGAAAAACATTATTTCTTGGTATCCTTTATTTTTCGTGTCTGCTTTGCAGTTTGATGGGTTATTTAT
The DNA here is from genome assembly GCF_963678635.1 of Symsagittifera roscoffensis. Lineage (NCBI taxonomy): Eukaryota > Metazoa > Xenacoelomorpha > Acoela > Convolutidae > Symsagittifera > Symsagittifera roscoffensis. The sequence continues at coordinate 39,586,330 of NC_087071.1, forward strand.
ACCAATGTGTGGTATCCAATGTTTATCATGTAGGTCATAGGTTAATCGTCCGTGTGCGCCGTTATACGGGTATTTTTCGTCTAGTTTTATATGTCCTTGGTGTCTTTCAAGTTGTGATTGGTGTACAGAGTCTGAAAAAACTTGAAAGTTAACTAACTTTCTTTGGGAGTTTTTATTTTGTGTGATGTTTAGTCTAAGTAATTCATTTTTACAATCGTCGGGATTGAGATGTAAAAGACGTTCTATATTACTTTGATAGAACGATTCATGGTCAAGTCGGTTTTTGTTTCCGTTCGAGACTTGTGAACAATGTACTTTCTTTTCGGAAAATGTTGCTGTGAATTTATAACCTGTAACTGTTGTTGCTCGGGCTTTTGAATAGAGTGTTGCTATTATATCTGTGGTTTCTATAGCTTGTGGTTCTGTTTCACATTGTGATACTTGATTTATTGCATATTTATGTAGTGTTTTTTGTTCATTTTCTTCACAATCGTAATGTGTTACTAATAAATCTTGTGGTCCTGTACGAGGGGAAGGGTTTATGTTTTGATTTGAGGTTACTAGAAAAAGGAGTTGGAGAAAAATTAATAATTTTAGAATATACATGTGTATGATAATCCTGAGTATGGGTTATAAAATGTAATGTAACCAATTGTGTTTTTGGTGTATCTGTCGTATTTATATATTACTTCAGTAGTTATAAACGGTGGTGGTAGTGATTGAGCTGTTATGTTAGGTGGATTTAATGGGTAGGGATGTTGTGTAATATTGTTTAATTTAACTGTGATTTCAAACTTTAATTGTAAACTGTTTTGTTGGAGTATTTGAATATTGTGATCACGGATATCGTTGTGAATATCTTGGCGATATTGTAATCTATTAAGTGCCCAGTTACGAAGGCGGTTACTTTCTTGATGTTGTCCAAATAGTGGTGGAGGTGCTGTAAATGTATTCCAATCTAGTCTTAAAGGAATATTTATTGATGATTGTTCTCGATATCTGGCGTCGAGATTATTTGGAAAGTTTAAGTTAAAGGGTGGTGGTGAAAACTGGCTTATTGATGGTGTTGATGGTAGTGATAATGTTTCTGGTAGTGATGAGGATGTTGTTGTATCCGTAGAAATATCTATGGGGTCATTGACTAAATTTGGTTCACCTTGTGTAAATGAATGTGTAGTCCAATATGGTAGTCGTGATGCTTGGTTTGGGGGGTTAAAGGGATTTTCACGTATTTGTTCAGATGTTGGTGTTGAACCTAAGTAATCTGATGGTAGGCTTGAGGTGCTACATTGTGAAAGAAGCGTAGGGGTTTCTGGTAATATACCAATGGGGTTTTCTGGAGTGTTTTGTGATGGGGATTGAGGTATATCAAAATGAACTCGGGGAGTTTGAAAATTTCTGTTTCGTCGAGGATGTATAATTTGTCTATTTATTTCGACTGTATTTTGGTTTTGACTAGAATTTTTTATTCTACTTAGTTCTTGTGGTAGTGTTGGATATAGGTTATATGTTGGTTCGCTTAAAGGTGCTTGTCGTTGAACTGGTTCTAGTGGTTCTGATAAACGAGCATGTCGTTCTTCAAAAGTGTATGGATTGTCTTGAAAAGAAATTCGTGTAGATGTTTGAGAATTTTGAGTAGTTGAAGGTGGTGTTTTGTTATCTTGGGATGATGTCGGTGAAGACTGATTCTGTGACTGTTGGGTAGCAATTTTTGATGGTTTTTTGAATTATTACTTTAGTGAGAAATTTTGTGTTTATTATAATATTCTTCCAAAAAAAGAATTAGAAGGACTGTTGCTAGGGCAAATGTGAGGATTGCTTTCTTTATACATTTACAGATGGTCAAAATGAGGGATGATAAGAATGCTATGAAAATTACAAACAATAAAAAAATATCGGTTCTACTGAAAATTGTTTGTATCATTTAGACAAATTGTATAAATCGTACCTGTGGATATAATCAAGGGTTTTGGAAAGTTGGAGGAATAGTTCGAGAATAGTGTAGAAAATTAAAAAAATGTTACAAAAAATGATTAGGATTATTAGAAAAGATTCAAGTATATCAAAAAGAAATATTATAAAGGCTTCAAGTATTGAAAAAAAATGTTTAAAATTTATAAGTATTTGAGCAACTGTTTGAGAGAAGAGCATTTAAGAAATGATCTCTTGGTCGAATATTTTTTGCTGTTTGAGGCGATTTTCTAGTGTGGTCGAATTATTTATTAGTTTTTTGACAAGTGGGTTGAGTTTTGTAAAAAATTGTTGGGGGCAATTTTCATGGTGACTGGGAGGTCGTCTTTTTCTTTATTTTTGTTTGTCAAATGATCCGGGGTATGGTGAGATTGTTATACTTTAGGCTAATTAAAATCTTCATTTTGTTACTTTAGGCTAAGTTATCAAATTTGTTTTGGGGGTATTCGTGGTCTGAGTTGGGGAAATATTGTTGATCTTTGGGTTATTAGATAAGGGAGGGGTACGGTATTATGGTGATATTTATTTTAGCTGTCAAGTTGGAGTGGTTTGCTTATTTTTGACCTGGAGGTTGTAGAGTTATAGTTAGAGATGTGCCTGGAGTTCTAGATTATTCGTCTAATTGATCTTAGTTTGAGTTAGAGAAAGTGGCGGATTGGATGAATCCTATTGGTCTATTTTGAACTAGAATTATTGCGTACTTGTGAGCATGTTATTTTGAAAAATTGAAATGAAAAATGTTACGGAGGTTTCAAGATTGTGAAGTATGAAATCTTAAAATTACTTTTTAAATTCTACTTTCTTTAATATTTTAGATTGGGGGATGAACATTTTGTAGTTTTTACGTGGTTGATTTCGGAGTCTTGTTGTTTTTCTATGTTCTGATTTGTCTATTTCTTCTTGGGGTATTATTTGTTCGGTCATTTTTCTATTTTTTCTTTGTTTTGGAGATTCTTTATGGTTTTGTGTATTGTTTTTGGTGGCGGTTGGTTTTGTGTTTTGATTTTCGGTGGGGTTATCATTCTGTTCTGTGTTTTTCAGATGTGGTTCATTTTGAATGATTTTTAATCCTGTGAAAGAATATAATTGAGTTAATTCGCGGAGTGCGTATTCTTTTGGGTAATAAGGTAATAGGTTGTTTCGATGTTGAACGATTTCTTTTTTGTTTGAGTCGGTAATTTTATATGTGACATCAGTGGGTTTTGCTATTATTTGGTAGGGTCCTTTTCGGAGGGGTTGTAATTTTTTAGAAATTCCTTTTTGAGTATTAAAATTAGGTATTAAAACAAATGTTCCAATTTTTAAATCGGAAGCTGGTGTAAAACGTGAATTGATTTGTTCATTTACGTTTTGTCTTTGTAATAACTTTTTCGTTATTTTTTGGTAAATTTCATTGTGTTTCTTATCTCTATTTAAAATCCATTCGGTGTGTGTACCGGAGGCTAATTTAAGAATTTGTGGGTGATGAAAATGATCTTCATCGTGCGTATGTAATGGTAGGTTATAACAAATTGAGTCTTTATTTGGTTGACAATAACCTTGTGCGTTTTTATGAGAATTTGCTGTAAACATTATTGGTTTGCGTGGCTTTTGGTTAAAAACCATTTCGTATGGTGACATTCCTAAAGTTGTCGTTATTTGTGAATTATATGCTAAGGGAAATAATTTTACATCTGCTGACCATTCGGTATATTTTGTATCATTTCCGTTGATAATACATCTAAGATATTCTTGTAGTGAACGGTTCATACCTTCGACTAAGCCGTTTGTCCAAGGTGCATGAGATGTACGTGGTTTGTGTTTAATGTTGTATAAATGACATAGTGTGATAATTTCATTATTTATGAATTCTGTACCGTTGTCTGTAACTAAAATTTCTGGTAGTCCGAATTTTGCTATCCAGTGTTCATAGAGTGTTGTGTAAGCGTAATAAGCGTTACAATGTGGTACTGGGTTAAGTGCTACATAGTGTGTGAATGCGTCAACAATTACCATAATGTAGGAGTTTCCTTCTGATGAGGGTGAAATTGGGCCTTTAGTATCAAATGAGATACGGTGATTAAAGTACAAACTTTGTCCTTTAAAATCTTGTTTTTGTGCTATTTGTTTTTGATTTGGGTAAGGTTTATTTAGTTGACATACTATACAATCATTGCATAGTACTTTTATCCAAATTGGTGCATTTGGGAAATAAAAGTTTTGTATAAAATTTGAATATGTTTTTTCTGATCCAGAGTGTCCTTTAATATTTTGTGTATGTGAAATATTAAAAGCTATAAGAATCATACTTAAAGGGAGACATGGAACTGTAGATTCATTTAGGTTATACTCTAAAAGGTCTGTATTTTCGTTAATTGTTGTGTTGTTAAATTTGCGAAAGTATCGGAGGAGTGTTTTGTTTCCTAGAATGGTTGAATCTGCTTTGATAGGTTTAGTTTTATATTTGTGCCATGATTTTAGTTGTCTAATTATCGGGTCAAGATTTTGATATTGTTTCAGTGTTGAAATTGTAATCGTTTCTGTTGGAGGGAGAAAAATGTTTTCAATTTCGAATTTAGATAAGGGTATTGTATCAAGTGGGTCGTGAAGGTCAAAAACTTGATTTATTGTGTATTTTGAATCATTTGTTTGTGGTCCTGATAAATTTATTTTATCAGTTAAATCTTCTTTTTCAATTAGTGGAAAATGGTCTTTTTTTAGGCGGGTGTTGTTTTGTTCGTTTTTGTTGGGTGTTATTTTTGATCCATTGAGAATATGGGATTGGTTTGAAAGTTGATGTTCCAAGTAGATCAACTTCATAATGATTATTTTGACAATCTAAATAAAGTGGGAAATGTTGTAAATTATTTATTTGTGATTGTTCAATATCAGTTTTTACTGCATATTTGCATTCCAATCGGGGTGATGTTTCGTTTTCTGCAAGGTAGAATTTTATGTTTTTGGGTATTTCAACTGTTGTTTTTCGTGTAAGTAATTCAGGTGGTGTATTTCGACTTAAGGTGTCTGGTAATGCAAGATTTTTTCCTGCAGTCCAAACTATATGTAAGTTTGGAAATTTCATTAGAATTAGTTGAAATCTGTAAACTCGGTGGTTTGGGTTAGATTTTTGTGTAAAGAGAAAGATGATTGGTTTATGGTCTGTGAATAGAACTGTTGGATGTTTTGATCCAAGTATCAGAAATTCATATTCTGTCAGTGTATATATTATGGCTGTACATTCTCTCATTAGAGTTGAGAGTCGTAGCTCTGCTTGAGTGAATAATCGAGAATTTGCTGATATGAGGTTCATTTTATTTGTACCATTATGTGATTGTAATAGTGCTGCACCGATGCCAAAGTTCGAAGCATCGCACATTGCATAAAATGGTTGATTTGAGTCTGGAATTGTGTTTGAAATTTGTTCAGTTAAAAGTTTCTTTATTTCTTCAAAGCGTGTTTGATGTTCTGTGTTCCATTCAAAATTATTTTGTTGTCTAAGGATGTTATAAAATGGTCGTAGATATAATTGCATTTTATAAACATATTTACTTAAAAAGTTTAACATTCCAAGAAATTCTTGGATTTTCTTTTTATTTGTTGGTGGTTGAAGTTTTTGAATAGCGTCAATGCGTGATTTCAATGGAGTGATTGTTTTTCTTTCTATATTATGTCCTAAGAATTTAACTCTTGTCAAAAAGAAGTGTGATTTATCGGGGGCGGCCTTCAGATTTTCGTTCTGAAGTATTTGGTGATATTTTTCTAAAACATTGAACATTTCGTCTTTTGTTTGTGATTGCATAAAAACATCGTCTAAATAGGTGATTGCATTTTTCTTGAGTATTAGTGGTCTAAAAATTTTGCTCATAAAAGCTGAAAATGCTGCTGGTCCTATGGATATTCCATAGAATAAGCGGTTGAATTCATATTGTTGGTTTCCTATAACAAATTGTGTTAAACGTCGTGATTGTTCATCTAGTGGCATTTGATTGTATGCACTATTCATATCGGCGGTTGTAAAGTATTTGCCGTTTATTTTTGTTAAAATAACTTGTATTGGTTCAATGGGCCAATTACATTTTGATTCATCTATGAGTGAATTGAGGTATCTAGCGTCGAGAACGATTTTTAATGATTCTCCTTTAGCTAGAATGATAACAGGGTTAATGAATGTGTTGCCTTTTGGTTGTTCTTCTTTGTTTACTGGTGATATAATGTTGTATTGTTCTAAAATATCGAGTAATCTGTTCACTTTATCGTGTAAGTGAATTGGTACTTTACTTGCTCTCTGTTTTTTGAAAACTGCGTCTGGTTTTAACGGGAGATGTAGTGATGAACTGATTTTCCCAACATCGAATTTTGATGTTGCATAGACTGATGAATATTTAATTAGCTGATTGGCTAATTTCTCGAATTCGTCTTGTGTTATTTGTGAATGTTGGAAATTAAACATTGTTAAAAATTTCTGTTGGTCCTCTGTGTAGTTACTTATGTTGAATGTAGGTTTGAAATATGGAGTTTTTGTGAAATAATCCGTATTTCTGTTTTCGTTACTTATTATATTATTTATAGATAATTCTTCATTAAGAATTGTAGATTGGCAAATATCTAGTAATTGGAGTATATTATTTACGCGATAGGCTTTTTCGTGTATTGGTGATATTGTAGCGTTGGTTTCGCAGTATCCTAAAAGTCCAAAAGGTAATGTTACTTGGTAAGGTGTGTTGTTATAGACATGTAAAGAAATGATATCGGAATTCGAATTTTTCAAATATTTTATGGATGAGATTGTGATTTTGAAAAATTTATGAATAGGTTTGAATTCAAATTCTGACATATAAAATTTTTGTTTGTTTTGTTCTTTATCATATTGGTGAACTTGTTTGATTGAAAAATTATAGATATTTCCTGATAGTGGTTTTAGGTGTTTTCTTTGTTTGTTAAATATCGGGTAGAATTTTGAAAAGAATGGTGGTTGTTTATTTAATCTTTGAAAAAATGTTAAGGATGTTTCTTTTGTTTTTGTATATTTATCTTTGATTAATATTTTACTATTTGGTATGTTAATTGTTGGTATATACTTCGAAATAAATGGTATTCCAATGATATTATATTTAATGTCGGTGATATGGAATATTTGTTTAAATGGCTTATTTAAAATTTTGCTTTGTTCCATTGTTCTGGTGGGGAGGAGAAATAATTGGATTTTTCCGTAGTTTATCAATGTTGATCCTTGTGCTGTTGCTAACTTACTGGAGGTTTCAAGAGGTATTAACTTTGGGTGTAAGGTTTTTATTTCATTCCATGTGGGGATGTTTATTATGTTTGATTCTGCTCCTGAATCAATTAAAAAATCTATTTCAAGGTCTGGTGGTTGAAATTCTTTATTTCTTGGGCTTTCTAAGAGAAATGGTATTGTCCAAATTTTTTCTTTGGGTTGTTCTTTTTGTATATTTTGATAAATGTGGTTTGTATTCAAGCATTTTGTTTTGGTATTTTTATTGGTTTGATCTGTAGTGTTAATCTCGTTTGTTTCTTGCGTCGTTGGTGTGGAATTTATGGGTGTAGTGTAATAATTTTGAAGAAATTCTGATTGATTTTCATATATGTGTGATGAAAAGGGTTGTTCATATATGACAGATTCATAGTCATTTTCGACTTTTATCATATTGATAGAAAGAGTGTTTTCAGTATCACTTTCTGAATCTGATGATGTACAGTTTATTTGATTGAGTTGTAACGTATCAGTTACTGTGTCATCAATACCTGGAGGGTCTGATGTTGTTTCTGGATTAGATTGTACTTGATTAATATGTCTTTGATGTTTAGGTGTACTACTTCTGTGGCGATTATTAGAATTATTATAGTTATTATTATTCCGGTGTGGTGATTGGGAATAATTTCTATAACGATTATTATAACTTGGGTGTCGATTTTGTGAATTATTTCGCGATCTGTTTTGGTAATTATTGTTTGGTCTGTTATAGTTCGATCTATTATATGAGTTATTCCTTGATCGATTGTTCGGGTAATTCTGGTTTCGGTTGTTTGAATAACTTCTATTTCGATTATAGGAGTAGTTTCTATTCCTATTGTATGATGAATTTCGTGATTGGTTGTTTGGATAGTAGTTATTTCTTGATTGGGAATTAGATCTAGAAACAAATCGTTGTGTGTTTGAATTTGATCTGGAGTAGTTATTTCGACTATTTGGTCTATTGTAGTGATTTTGTGATGAATTATACGTGTTTCTTCGTTCTGGTGATCTTCCTCTATAACTTGAGTTATATGGTGATTGATTTCTTGTATAATTTGTATTGTTCGGGAGTGGTTTTCCTGAACTGTTGTTGCTGTGGACTGTTTTGTTCGGTAGATTTTGATCTTTTTTCATGTATTGATAGAATGATTTATTTGGTTCTTTATATTTTTGAGGTTTATTTTGATTATCTTGCTGTTTTTGTCTACATTCGGAAATACTATGTCCGTATCGTCGGCAATAATTACACCATTTTTTGAAAGATGGTTTGCCTTTAAAGTTTGGGTTCTTTTCATAAATATTGAGTATTTCAGTGATTTTTTCAACGAGGTCTGTCTCTGATTCCTGTATATTATTAATATTAGTGGGAGTCGTTTCAATTTTGTTAACGTATTGTAATTTCAGATTTTCCGTTTCTTCTAGTTTCATCGTGATTTCTGCTTGTTCTAATTTGTCTACTAGTTTTCGAAAATCTAAATCGGGTTCTCGAATTGAAGAAGGATGGGATGCTCTCTTTTTTATTGCTATTTTCCTTAATTGTGGTGTTAAGGTCATCATTAAGATTTCTGTCATCTTTGTGTTTTTATAGTCATGTGTATTTAATGAATATGCTTTTCGAACTAGTGTTTCGATTCGTACTGCTATTTGCTTGATGGTTTCGTTTGGTAATCTGCGAATTTCATTACATAAAACTCTTTGTTGTTGTTTGTTTCTTTCGGAGTCAAACATTTTTGAAAATTTTTGTGTAAATCTTTTCCAGTTTGATTTTATTTCTAGAGGTAGTACTGAAAACCATTTTTGGGCTGCGCCATCTAAGGTTGTTTGTATTAACGCTGTGCGTCGATGTATCCAGTTTTGATGTAGTGGCGTATTAATGGGTTCAGGTCCAATATTTAAAATCAGGTTTGCCGTTACTGCATTTAAATAATCTTCTACAGAGTATTCAGGGTCTGTTCCTGTGAAAACCATTAAAGGTTTGTTTGATGTTATTGATGATCCACCCATAAGGTATGGATTCATTGTCATTTGTAATGATTCTGCTGCATTTGGCATTTGAGAAAAATTTGAAAGTTGGTTTCTTGTTATCTCATGTTGTTGGAGATAATATGGGAGTGGTATTTCATTTTGCATTTGTGATGGTTGATACGAGTGTGCAGTCATTGGATTTTGTTGTTGAATTGGTTGAAAAGATTGTGTATTAATTGGATTTTGTTGTTGAATTGGTTGTTGATTTTGTGCATCTATTGGTTGTGGAGAAAAATTTCTATGATTTGTACGTGTTCTCTGTATTCCTTGTCTACGATATTCTTGAGTATTTGGTGCAAATATATCTGGTTGTAAGAAATCATCATCTGAGGATAAATAATCCATTTGATAAGATGTTTGTTTTTTATTTTTATTCTGTTGAAAAAATGGGTAATTTTCACTGTGATCCCGTGGAGGATTTGTTTGGAAATTTGTTGAATTAGGTTGGGTCATTGGGTTATCCCAATTTCGAGATCTTGTATATTGGTTAAAATTCCTTTGTGGTTGATTACATGTTTTTGATGGATGTGTATAATTATAATTATGGTCTGTAAAGTTGTTTCTAGTGAATGTTTTGCGTGTTTTTGATGGTATTGTCATGGGTCTGTATGTTTGGTAATCCATATGTGAATATTTAGGGGCAACCGAAGGTTTAACGGTTGATTGTAATGTTACCTGTGTTTGTGAAGGATTTGTATTTCTTGGTGTTGTTAAATTTGGGCGTATTGGTGAAATACTTTGTTGTGTAGTTGTTGTGTGTACAATTTCTTCATTTATGAAGTGTGATGGTGTCTGGATATCTTGTTGAGTAAGATTCCTAGTTCCATTGAGGTTTTCGTTGTGTATGACTGTAGAGTTTAAACTATGATTTTGTGTATCGGGTAAAAATGTATTATAGTTTAATGGTGTTGCATCAATTGTTAATGGTATTACTCTTACATAATCTCTTATGTAAGATATTGTACCTATTGCTTGACTTGAGATTGATTGTGGAAAGCTTATAAATGCGGGATGAGACCATTCGGGGTCCCAAACATAATCTGATTGTTCTGTGATAGCGGTATCATCGTTCGAATTTTGGGGTCTAAAATTTTTTCTTGCTTGTGCAATTAAATCAATATTGTGTGTGAAATAATCTATTATGAACCATGCCAAAATTTTTTGTAAATCGTGTTTGGTATGTTGTGAAACGTCGTCTTTCGTGAAATTTTCTTTAATGATGTTTAAATAACTAGAGAGTAGTGTGATTTCATGTCGTACTCTTAAATGTTTAGATGTTTCTGTCGGTGAGACATTTGTTAATGGGATTTCGTTTTCTAATATCGAAATATAACTATATATTATTGCGAAAACTTCATTGGTGAAAATGGAGTTTGCTCTTTGTGAGTTATGGTATTGGATGCTTTTTATATATTCTGAAAAAACTTTTGAAAATTCTAAATCAAGATCGTCTGTTTGAATTGTATATTTTCTATTATTATGGTTTGGTGAGGTGAATTCTATGGAGTAGATTCCATACTGTTGTGTTATGTTGCATATATCTTTTAAGTAGTGGTCTATGATTTGTCTTTTGATTTTTACATCTGGGAACTCTGTTTTACATGGACTAATTCCGGGTTCAAATAAATTTACGAGTAAATTTTGACAAAATATGTGTTGTCCTCTATCAGTATCTGCATCTACTATAAAAGGAAAGATTTCATCATCATCTGGACTTTCTTCACCTGGAGTGTGCGTTGAGCTCATTTTTTCGTTCGATGACTGTTAATATATAATTATTAATGTGTCGAATTGGTTGATTCCAATTGTATAAATGTACTGGTTTGTGTTTGTACTGCTTTTTTATTCTTCTTTTTCCTCTTTGTGATGAATTTGAAGTTGTTTCTGAGTCAGAGAAATATAATTGATCGTGAATTGGGCAATTTTTATCTATTGATTCTTTTAGTTTGTAAAGTTCGTCTAAACTGTTGGTTTCTGATTCTGAAAATGCGTTTCGATTTTTTGAAAATCTTTTTCGTGTTATTTGTCTTTGTTTCGTTATTATTTTTCTTTTTAGTGTTTGTCGTTTTGTTCGAATGTATCCAACTGTTTGTGTATGAGGTGTGATTACAAGGTCGTATTTTTTGTTATCTATTTCACAATTGTGTAAAACGATTGTTTGTTTATTTCCTAGGTTTTTAAATGACATAAGGTTTAGAATGACGGATGCAAAGGGTTGTTAAATGAATTCTAATTACTTAAACTGTTAGTCCTTACGATTTTTTGGTTAGCTTAACCTGGGTCTATTTGTTCAGGGTTGGAGAGAAAAGTATATCGATTCCGAAGAATGATTTTTTACTTTCTCGTGACTAGTATAAGTTAAGGTGTTAACTTACTTAATCTTACTTAGGGGTAGTGATTGTGTTCAAGGGTTGGAGAATAGTAAATCGATCCACAAGGTTCAGGTATAATTAGAACGCGAGTAGTTCGTTAGATACTATTTTAAACTTACTAAGTCTAAGATTTATCCTGGGTCTGGTAAGAGGGGGGGTCAAGTGAAGGATGAATAACCGAAGTTCTTCACTGTTTATCCTAATTTGAATGATTAGTTTTGTTTAAAAATTTCTATTAGTCCTGGGTTTTTAGAGAGGGTTGGATAGTGAATCGACGTTTGAGGTCGTTAGACACTAATTAAGTGGGTGGGGGAGAACAAAGTTGTTCTGTTTGATCCAAGGATAAGCCTTGATGATCAAGTTTGAAATTTAATTAAGTAGAAAATGATTTAAGATCCAAGGATAAGCCTTGATGATCTGATTTTTTAAAATTAAGTGAATTTAAGTTTTATTAAAATTTTAAATGTGTGTAAAGGAAAGATTTAGTGTTTTGATGATATTAGTGGGTTTATGATTGCTGTTATGTTTTAGATGATGAAGCTGGAACAACAGGATGATTTATGATTACTAACCATTTATTGTCATGCTACTAATTTTTATTTTTATTTTCCAATAAATATTTTTCAAACATGTTTTGTATAATACTGCAGAGTTTTAGGAAAACGATCTTAGATCTTTTTATCAATCGTTATTGTATATTAATAAATTTGTTTAGCGCCTGAAATGATTTTGAAGCGTAACTTCAAGGTTTTATGTTTGCAAATGGAAATCTAAATTCATTGCAAGTAGTATTCGAAATATAAAAGTTTGTTCTGGCTTTTGCCGAACTATCATATAACTATACGGCAAGTTTCTACTTTGTCGTATGTCGTCTTTGGTTCGAGGTCTTCTTCCAATTCCGGGTAGTTCTGTTATGGTTCGGAATATTGGCTCTGATCTATTGAGTCGGAGAGACATTTCAATTAAATTATTGTCGTATAACATTTTTGTAAATGTTTTTGTCTAATTTCTAATCTATTTTGGTTAATTCTAATCTATTAAGGTCTTGTTCGAGACTTATGGTCGCACCAGATGAGTTAGGACCGAAGTGTAACTCATAGAGTAATTTCGGATAGGGTACACCGTCTGCTCGTCACGCTATCTTATTTTCGGCCGGATAGATTCGTGCAACTTCTTAGTCTAATACCGATCCTAATCTTACTCTTATACTATCTAGTCTCAGGTTGTTTAACTAGTCTCTGCTAGGCTCAATAGATCTAGGGTATACTGGTTTATTGCGGCTGCTGAAGTGCTCGGGAGAGTCCAACTAATTTCTAAGTTAAATTCAAATCTCTCTGGTGCTGAAATTACAAGTAACTTCAGCACTTACAAATAAGTGGGTTGTTAGTTAGATGGATCATGATTGGTTAATATTAAATACTTTACATTGGTAAAACATTTAATTTATCCAATCATAAAATGTAGTTTAGATCAGGTTCCACAACGGAGCAAAAATTTGAAAAAAATCAGTCCAAAATTTCAAAAACATAATTTTTTAAAAAATGGTGGGCGCTTTTTGTTATTTCTACTTTTTTTTACCGCGCTCCCTCCCCGAAATCGTTGCAGAATTGGTCAATCGAAATTAGATGTCATAAAATAGTACATTGGATCGTGGTGGTTCAAAGCCGTAGAAAAAGGAGCGTCTGCCCTCTATCACCAAAATCCGACCCTGATTTCCATCATAACCAAAATCGAACAATTGATTTCATAAAAAGAAGACCCTCTGATTTAACCGTGATGAAAAATCTAAAATAATCTTCATTAAATAACCAAACGCTCATACAATTTAATCTACTATCGGTTTTTTATCGGATGGTTTGCTGAGAAAAGATTTCGTCAAAAAGTTAACAAAGGGGGAGTTTTTTGGGTGACGAGGATGGCGAGGAGTTTAACTGTAATATAAGATTTGAGTTCCTGCCAACCCCTAAATCAACACTATTGGAAGCAAGAGATAAAAATTTAAACTCTCACGCAACACTGTCTGAAAACCGTTTATCCTCTTGCAGGTTCAAGTTCAACTTACTCAAAATTTCGAAAAAAAAACTGTCAACTTTTCGATCAATTTTTCTGGGCCGCAGGCAAATTTTTCAAAACTGCGTTTTATGCTCTTTTTGGACACTTGGATCAAAAAACGCGTTTTTTTCGCGCCCGCGTCCCCTCAAGTTTTGTACATATTGGTGCCAAAGGCGCCTTTAAAAAATTTTTAAGGAGAGGCTGCCGAAAATGGATATCTCAAAATAGCACAAAGGAGGTTCCTTTGGGTCGGCAGGGGGTCAAATCCATAAGACTCCGATCAGAAAAAGGTTGCATTTTTTTATTTTGTAGCAAAAGTCCTAATCATTTACTTTGTTGTCTCGCCATGATTTTGTGAGAACTAAACGCGTTTTTCAATTGATTTTTTTTTCTTGAATTCGCCCATACTCTTTTTCAATTTTTTCGAACTTTTCAAAACATTTTTTTGAACGCCCGTCCTCCTTATTTTATCCCACCTCAGCATCGCCCATTCCCTTCCGCATGTTTACCTTCAAAAAAACTTAAAGAAAATTTTGAACTTGGTTGGAAGCCCACATATACCACAACCCCAGCCCGCCCACATTTACTCTAGCTCTATCCCGCAAATACGCACCCTCAACTTGGGAGGGTAGGCAAAGGTGTGTGTATGTGTGTTTTGTGGTAGGGGTGGGTTGGTCAAGGTTTGAGGTTAGGGTGGGGGGGGGGGTTGTGCAGGTGCAATGTATGTGTGGGGAGGAAGAGTTTTTTGGAAATAACTTCACATCAGGTACGCACGTGTAAATGCAGAAGAGAAAAGATTGAACAAACAGAGTGACTGGTGTGTGTGTGTGTGTGTGTGTGTGAGGGGGAGAAAGTGTTTAAATAAGTGTTTAAAAATATCAATTGATACGTTTAGAGTCCGAGTAGGAGCGCAATTTTGCAGAAACTGTTGCAATTTCCGCAAAAAATTTTAAAAAAAGATGGACATTTTAATCCCCTCTTAAACTTTTGGATTTCCTTTGGTTATAAAGGATTTGAATGGATTTGATTGTATCAGAAAAAGTCAATGACAGTGTCAACTTTTTTTGGTCCCAATTTGCAACAAAAATGGATTTTAATGACAAGTTTTTAGCCATAATTGTTTCTTTTTTGATCAATTTCTATTCATGAAGCTCAGCTGTGGGTGAGATCAAAGCTTACCATAACAGGAATAATATATAAGACAATTCTAATAAAGTTGAAAATGCCGTTAAACTAAACTGACGATGAGCCTTAGGCTAAACATTAAACTGAACAAGGGAGCCACGAGGGATTCAAATATCTCACCACTTGCAGAGTTGCCAACCTAAGAATTTTCAAAGAGCAAACTAGACGCCTTCCTGTATACACTATTTTTGAGGGGTGATATATCACTTTTTCTCCATACTAGTTGAAATTGCGGAAATTTTTTTATTGTCCTGTGACCCATTTTGGTATACACGCATCCAATTTAGGCGTAAATAATGTTTTATAATGGATTATTAAGATGATTTTTTGACAAATACAATTGATTATAATTACCAAAATTGCGTGTTTAAAGGATTTATAATTGATTATAATCGTGATAGTTTCCAAGACATTATAAGCACTTATAATCGATTATTATTGATTATAGTTCTTACAAAAAACAATTAGAATCAAAAATAATCAATTTTAATCTCTTATTTTGCCAAAATTTTATCAAATCGAAACTATAATCGAATTAATTCTTTTGGGTTATTATTTTTGTGTCATTAAGAAAATTTCTGAAAGAATGATCTCATGGACACTTTGGTTCATCTGAACACAAAGTTATACCTCGAAACAAAAATTTCGCAGAGATTCTTTCATGATAATGGAAAAGTTCCCGCGGTAGATGAAAAATAAATCTTCCGAATCAATCATGAAATTAAATCAACTAAAATCAATTTTAATTGTATCGAACAATGGACAAATAAATATTCAATTACAATAGGTTATAATGGATTATAATAATTTGATCTTAAAAAGAGAGATTATAATCGATTATGATTTGACTAAAACTGATTGTTTCTCAATTTTAGTAAGACTGATTTTAAAATTGTAATTTAATCGATTATTAACGCTTGAAACTGGATGCGGGTATCACTCGACCCATTTTGATGATTATTTGTGGTACCTGATTTTCCACAACCGAATACAAAGATCCTCTCCAATTTTCTAGCCGATGAATCATTTTAACTGGTTGGGTTTTGAGGAAAAAATAGAATTTGAGATGAATATGATGTAAGATTTTCACAGAATATTGTAAATCTTGTGGTATTCTGACACAAAAATGTTTATCTTGTCAGAATTTAACTAAAATTTCTATCTTATAAGATGTCTAAAATGCTAATCTTGTGAAAACTTAGCACAAATTTATTTAAAAAAATTACCAAATTATGCAGAAACTTGTACCACAAAACTTGCCATAGCACACAAAATCATAAAATCAACAATTGAGATCGACTATGATTTTTTCTGTTTAGAACTTGCCACATGAAAACAATCCGTATTTGAAATCTATTTTGTGGGCTCGGCCAATAAGAGTTATTTTTTCTGAATTTTGGTGCTGGTGGGGGCCGGGTCGAGGTTTGCGATTTATGTTTCAACAGAACCGGATCAAACCCATGTCAGAGCTCGACTGAAAATCCATATTCGAGAAGGCCCTATAGTCGAACATAGAGTCGAAACATAAAGATTCCTACCAACTCGAAATTTTTAAGCAGTTATAAAGTCGAAACGTCAAGTCGAACACAAGATTGATATAGAAAGTCGAACACAACTTTACAGTACAGTCGAACTCAAAGTCGAAACAAAAAGTCGATTCGGTCCGAGAATTTAATTTCAATGTCGCTCTTTTTTGCTTGCTATACTGTAAAAAAATTGCACGTTGCAATTAGCAAATTCATCTGTTATATATGTACCTACCAGTATATATAAAGTTGCAATTAGCAAAGTAATCCAGTATATTTGAATATATATGAAGTACAGTTAGCTAGAACAGCAGATTTGCTGATCAAAATGTGTTTTGTCGGTCAAGCACAGTCGAAATCTTGTCTTGTTAGATTTTGAGGAGAAAATAGAATTTGAGATGAATGTGACGAAAGATTTTGATGGAATATTGTATATCTTGTATTGTTCTGAAGAAAAATATGAATCTTGTAAGATTTCAACTAAAATTTCTGTCTTATAGGATGTCTAAAAAAGCGTATTTTGTGAAAAACAAGATAAAAAGCTTGTCTTGTTTTTTTCTCGGTCGAAACTTTTCTAGGTCGATGAAACTTCACGGCCAAACTCAGTCGAAACGTTTTTTTCCCGGTCAAAATGTTTTTCGGTCGATAAAACTCCTCAATCGAACTCGGTCGAACTTGTTCGAAACAAAAACAGCTTGGGTCGAGACGGTCGAAACATACGATTTTATGGTCCAGTCGGTCGAAACATAAATCGAGCACCTCGACCCAGGGGTTGAACATTTTTGTTTTTGAGGTGAGACATACAAGTTAGTTCTACCTGTAGAGAATGGATCCATCCGGCGATAGTCTGATGAGGACGTTGGGTACCATCACTTCCTGTTTGGAGGCGGATAGGGAGTCTGGAAAGTAGGTATCCGGCACCCAGATGCGCTTCAGGAAGTCGTGTGACAGAGTCAGAGGTTCTAGAACATTCTTACTGTTGATGTAATCTCAGTGGCTCTAGAACTTTCTAGAACTTTTATGGTTTATGAGTACATAATTCAACGTTTACTTTTCAAAAAAAATTACCCCAATTATTTTAGCGTTGTGGCCCGCACAAATAGTCAGTGAAAAGTTTTATCTGATGAACCAAAATCATTTTTTTTTCATAAAACGTAATTGATTTATAATAACTTGATGAATTATCATAGCAATATACTAACTGTTATAAACCGGTTGTCCTTCCACAGCAGTGAATTTGAGTCTCTCGTCTCTCCAGTACTGTCTGAAGGACAGGTCTATTCTGAAGTTCATATTCACTTCGTCAATTGGACCAAGAGAGTCGACATTACTGGTCACGCCCACTTCCACAGCAGGTCCGCCAAATTGGGGCCTGGAAAAACAGGTAAAGTTGAAAAAGAATCAAGAATTGAGAAAAAATTAAAATAGGCTAATAAATCGCATATAAATCAAAATTGGTTCAGCGAACATGTAATTATGAGCATTTTTAGGTTGCGATCTACCCGTAAAATATTGAAATTTGAAACTCGTACACCAAATTGGCGCCAAGAGAGTTAAATGATGCATAGATATTAATTGGGATACCACAAGTTACGACCAAAATCCCATCTCAAATAAA
This sequence comes from Symsagittifera roscoffensis, assembly GCF_963678635.1. Classification (NCBI taxonomy): domain Eukaryota; kingdom Metazoa; phylum Xenacoelomorpha; order Acoela; family Convolutidae; genus Symsagittifera; species Symsagittifera roscoffensis. The sequence continues at coordinate 39,604,312 of NC_087071.1, forward strand.
TTTTGTTCAACACTTTAAGTGAGCGACAAAAATATGGCAACTGAATTCAAAGATTTCAAGATTCTTGCAAGAATAGCGTTCATCTTGCAAGATTTGCGTTTACCTTTCAAGATCTGCAATACATTTGCACGCAATTGTTAAGATTTTTCATCTCCTAGCCCGGGTTTACTAAATGTTCTTATTAAGCATTTAGGTTAGCTATTTTTGTTCCGTACATTTGAAAAGAGGAGGAACTTTGTACTCGGGTGTGTTTTAGTTTTTTAATGTTTTCCAGGCAAAATTCGATACCACAAATAGTCATTGAAATGGGCCGAGTGGATATATCATATTGAAGCTCGTTCATTCGTAATTCGAATTACATTAAAAAATTTTCCGAAAAAATTCCCATTGTCGAGAAAAACCAGTTTTAAATTTTTGCTTTTTTGTCGTGATTTTTCTCGAGCGAGAGCAAGTTTTCTAGACATTTTTCATCAAAAAATGTTGTCCAATTCGTCTTTTTTACTATGGCTGTCTAATATGTCCAAAGTATAATTTTACATCAGAACCTTTTATCACACTAAGCATAAAAACTACACTAGATTGGAATAAAAAATTTCAAAATCTTAGTTTTATAAAGAATATGGTCGGAACGTTCTCTGCTACCCGCACAGCAAACCGGCTAACCTTATTCTCGCACAGTAACCGATTACCGTATATGCAAACTGTAATTTTTCTCTAAAACCAAAAAAGACATTTTTGGGCTGTGTTCGCAGCCGAACCTAAGTGACAAAGACTGTTTTTACTCAAAACTGGAGTCCACAAGTTTCAAGGGTCTCTCATGTACAAAACATTGGAAACGATCTGAATTTAGATGCCTTACGCAAGCTTTATAGTGAAAGTATGAAAGATCCACAATTTCCATGATGCCAAATTATCGAATTAGAAGTTTTCTCTAATCAGTAATTGCTCAAGGAATATAAAAAGTACTACATCAAATAAACAGGGTTTTTGGACATTTTTGAACAAATTTATCTGGGGGAAAATAGTCCAAGTTTTGTGTATCCAGGATTACGTGATGCAAAAAAATTACTTAGACAAGCTGAGAAATTTGGAAAAAAAACTTTTTTGTGCATGAAAATTTTTTGCGCTTGAAAAATAACAATACAATTTTGGGGCAAATCAAAATTTCATGAAGTTTTAGTTTCGCCATCAAAATTTCAAATTTGAAAACACGTTTAAGTTTCAAAAGTTTTGGTGCCATCAATAAAAAAACAAAATTTAATCAAAACTTTTAGTTTTGCTGTCTTTTATGAAAATCCTCGTTATGGCTTTCTTGCTTCTAATGCCGATATACCGAATTTTACGCAAGAACAACTTTTTTTTTGACATTATACTGCACCATTTTAGCATTAATATTTAAAAAACTGTGAATAGCAATTTTCAAAGATTAGGCAGTTTTTCTACAGTTAATAGAACTGTATGATTAGCATTTTTAGTCTACGGAGATCATCACGGGAGAATATGCTTATGACTATTTTTTTGTTTTTGGTTTGCTCGGTGCTTTTTATAGTGAATGGAAACATCTGGCATTAACTTAGTAAGAGCTCACACCAAAAAAATGTCTCCCAGACCGGAGATATATAGATATCCATGAAGAATGCCTTAGTTCCAATGTTTTTTGTTCGAAGTCTCTCATTGCTGAAAGTTTTTTGAAAAATTTAAATAATTAAATTTCAAAAATCTCAAAATATTGGAACATTTTTATTGCTACTTAATCTAATCAAAATTATTTTAGAATTCAAACATGCATGCCCAAAATTTATATATCATAAAGCATCAGTAAACTTTTTACGATTTAAAGTAATAACAAAACTTGCAGTCCTACTAGACTTGAATTTCGTATTACCCGTCAGAAAAGTTCAAATTTAGCAAGAATTGAAAAAAGGGGCTGCCAAAATTGAGGGGTTCCATTATTTTAAAAACTATTTTTTGGCAAAGATTTGTATTATGAGACAGATCAATTTTTTTATTACTTCCGAAATTCCCATTTGGCACTCGATTTTGTAAGAAAAACAAAACCAAAAGAAAAATTTTTAAAAACACCCAACTTTAATTAACTTCTCATGCATCGGTCGGAGCACAAAAAATGGCATTTTTTTCGCTGACAAGCGAGTTTTTTTTGATATTGTCCAATTTTTACATTTATAATAAAAACCAAGGTAAGATGCAGTGGCACGCTTCAAATAAGCTTCCAATAGTTTCAAGTCTTACAAAACTCCACCCGTATCCAGGAGATTTTCTGCGCAAGATCTGAAATTCTTTATTTCTTACATTAAATAATTCTCAGATCTGAAAATTTTTGTTTCATTTCTGATCAACAGTTTGAAAATTTCAGATCTGAAATTTGGATCCGAAAAAGAAAACTTCAGGTCTGAAATAAACTTGGAAAACTAAATGCAAATCTGAGGTTATATCTGGTAACCTTTTGTTGCATTAAAATTTATGCTTTCCGAGCAAATAACTGAGTTTTTATCTTTTGATGTTTTTGCAAAACACAATTATGTTTAGATCAAGTAGCGGTAGGAACAAATTCCAATAGTTTCACAAACAGTTTTTTTTAACTAAAATTTTTGTTCAACTGTGGTAAAAAGTTTTCAAAAACTGTTAGATGACCTATCATTTTTTTTTATTTTCATGAGCTACATGTGCGTTTTCAGTATTTATCTCATGCATGGGGAAACATATAATGGCAGCCTCCCATTGGAGTTTTTTTGGCGTACCCGCTAGTAGCTAGCAAAATCTATCAAATACCAAAGTATCTAAAATAGCAAAAATTGTGTCAAAATCAATGATTTTTCAGATCTGAAATAACCAAAATAAACAAAATTTCAGATCTGAAATAACCCATTCTAAAAGTATTCAAGCAATATTTCAACATTTCACATCCCATTTCAGATTTGAAATTTAGATCTGAAAAAGTTTATTTCTGATCTAAATTAGAACGTTTACTAGGTACGGGCACCAAGTCGATAATTTCCATCATAGTCAACAAAAGTCGAGCTATCCAAACACAATTAAACGGAGCCAATCAAATGAGCATATTTGTTTGACGCCCAGAGACAAGAGAAAACATGATTTAGCCGTATATGTCAATTTGTGGAGAAGTATCATCAGTTTCCTTAAAAATGGCTTAAGAGTTCGAACTGAAGTTACTAAATATGACTGAAAAGTTTGAAAACCACAGCTCATCCAAACTTTAGAAAGCAACATTTTTAATGAAAATTTATTCTTGTTGTAATTTTTGTCGGACGCGCAGTGACAAAATTGTACAAAAACGATTTTATAACTACCCGAGTCGAGATTTTTCACCTAATTTGAAGCAAGATTTGAGCGGTTTGAGCGGTTTTTTGAGACAATTACGCTCAAAATCTTGCTTCAAAATGAGCGGTTTGAGCGGTTTTTGAACGGTTTATATAAAAAAAAAACGCTCAAAAACCGCTCAAACCTGGCTTGAAAAACCGTTCAAAAATCACCGCAAGAAATGAGCGGTTTTTGAGCGGTTTTTGAAGCAATATTTGAGCGGTTTGAGCGGTTCAAAAAAAGCCGCCCAAACCGCTCAAATCTTGAGCGGTTTTTGAGCGGGATCTCGACCCGGGTTTAGAAAGTTAAACAGGTTAACGAGGGCAGGGACAGATATAAGATTTTCTCGAAGAGGAATTTTCTCAAAAAAAAGTCGAAATTCTAACTTTTTTAGGCCACCGAAATTGCCTTTTCCGAGCGCTTCCATGAGACTTTAAAGACCCTATCTTGACAAAAATGTGAGTGCCGCAGGCAATTAATTAAAAATTTTGACTTGAAGTTAACAAAAAATTGCGTTTTACGGGCGCGCGCCTATTGAAAATTTGTATATATTTGCGCCCAAGTCACCTTTTGAAAAAAATGTGCGCTTGTTCGGCTTAAAATGAAGTTGGGACCCTTTGGTTTTTAAGGGGCTCGAATCCCTGAAGAAGTGAAGGTGTCCGCTATCCCATCCTCAAAATGCTCCCCTGAACATAAACATATTGAATCGATTCATGTCCGCCCATTTTGCGAGCGATGATCAATTCTATACAGATAGAATGGATTAAATAATTAATAACAAATAGTTGACAAAACTAGTCACAAGCCACTTGATTGGATAAAAACGGATGCATTTGTAGGTTAATTAGTGTTTCTGACATTGTTTATTTTTATGCTGAAGTTGGTTTACAACATTGAAATAAGCAATGTTACGTTAATCAACTTCGTTCAGATCTTTGACCCAAAAAATTGCCTAATTTGGCCTTAACTATAAACGTGGAATTACAAACTCGACCATTGTACCTGAGAGTTTTGTCGTAATTTGGGAACATCTTGTCAAGCATCCGACTCACAGTCAGCCGCTGAGACATTTCACGCCCAGTGGAAAATTCCACAGTCGAAAGGAATAAAACAAAATAAAAGGAAACTAAGATTTGAAGCATGATGAAAGAATTCTATTAATTTTTTTTCGAGGTAAACGAAGTTGATTGAACGATCAATCTCAAGCAAAATAAATATAACAAATTGGAGCTAAATTTCTTTTTCTAAGGAAATCATTTTGACAGTTCATTGACTGTGAATGTCCTCTGATGTTGTAAGAATACATTCATATGTAGATTCAGTAACTAAATTTTATTTCAATAATTTGAGGAGGAAATGAAAAAGCGCAAATGACAACAACCCCGGAGTGACAAAAATGGATAACGAGCGGTTTTACTATGGAAAAAAGGTGTAGACCTAATTAAGATCGATTTTAGTTTAAAAATGTACAAAGATTAAGAAGAAAAGGTTAAGATTGATGAGGATCAATTTTAAATTGATTTAAAATAAAATTAAACCCCAGCTAAAAATATTGGTTCAGATAGAATTTAAGTATTTTTACGTCCGTTTTTTTTTTCAGATTTAAATAGTTATTGTTTTCAGGGGGATTAAAACGGATTTAAACCAATTCAAGTCGACTTTTTTATTCGGGTTTCATCAACTCCGAGTTTGTGTTGCTTTTATTCATTGCTCATCGTTTTTCATCTTACATCCATAGAGTATAATAGCATAAAAAAGACTAAATAGTTTTTAAAAAGATGATACCACTTTTTGATTTCTTTGCATGTTTTGAACTTACTTGCACATTTAAATAGAATTTTAGGCACTTAAATTGATCCAAATTTTTCAAGACAGATCGATTTAATTCAATTTAAAATCCATTTCAGTTTCTAAAGTGTATATAGACTAAATAGCTTTTAAAACTTTGATGATATTTTAAGATTTCTCTGCATTTTTTAACTATTTGCATATACGAATTGATTGTTTTGACACTTGAATTGATCCGAATTTTTCAAGGCAGATCGATTTAAATCGGTTCAAAATCCATTTCAGATCCTAGAGTGTGCATTGTTAGCTGATTTGGATCAATTTACAATCAGATAAAAGGATCCAAAACCATGTCAGTGCAGGATAGTCTGCAGCTGTAGATTTTGTTTTAGAAAAAAAAACGACAAAAACGAAAAATATTTCAATTTCTGGAACTTGAAATTAATTTTTTTTAAAGAAAAGAAAACTTTCCAGCAGAAGATCGTTTCAGGGAAACTTATGTGTAATTTTTTTTCTGTTGCTGTTGCGTAAGAACAGCAAATATCATTGGCTTTTTGTTGCTTTTTTTAACCCAATAAACAAAGAAGTTAGATTGTAACTGAAAAGAATTGAATTTCATCGAAGATATGTAGAAAGTACGAAAATTGTGAAAAAAACAACGGTACTGCTCCATCGTTATATGGATACTAATCGATTGTGTTGGACTTTTGTAGTTTGTCTCTCTAATTTTGAAAAAAAAATTACTCAAATTGATTAGAAATGGATTACTTTGTTAATATTATCTGAAGCAATTGAAGCTATTCTTGTTCAATTATAATAGTTTTTTTCATGTTTTTGAAAAATTTATAAAAAAACAACAAAAGTTACTGTTTTAAGTATTGTCAATTTTTGATAGATTCTTCAATTTCTTCATAATAATTTGAAACTTTTTTTTGTAAATTTCTTTCGTTCACTAAATTTCATTTTTCCTAACTTCAATCGCGTGTTTATAATAAATTACCAAGTTTAAGAATCTATGACCATCCCACAATCTACACCACTTACCCCTTAGTTCCCTCCTCCTCCCTCTTTATCTCTTCACCTCCCCACGGTTACTTTCTTCCCTCTCCATATTGACCGGTATGGGGTGGTGGTTGTTTGTTGGGATTTAGGGGAGGAGTGAATGTGAAGTTTATGGTAGAGATGAGGATGAGATGGGGATGAGGGGGCAAACAGCGGGACGGGGCTGTAAACAGTAGATGTGTTAAATCTTTCTGGGGGGGGGGGGGGGGGCGAGGCGTAGTGGGACAACTTGGGCTGGGAAAACGTGCCTGCAAACAAATTATCTTTCGTTTGGATTCGAATTCTGACGGCAAAACAAATTACAAAATATAATCAATGAAAGTTTGTAAAACAAATGTGAATTATAATCATTTAAAATAGATTTTAGTTGATTTTTTTTCTTGACAACAATCAATTGTAATCGATTTCAAATTCCTTACTAGGCCTAAGCTTGCCACGATAATATATTATTTAGAGAACAGTTTCTATGAAAGAAAGTTAATATTAATCAAAAAATGTTTATGAAATTTTGGTTCGGGTTCCTCGTTGCTGTCCATGAAGCAAAGAATCAAGCCAAAAACTACAAAAAAAAAACAAATAATTAGTGCGAAGCAGTAGCGGATTTAGGGAAGGGGGCTTTGGGGTTGTTATCACGCCTCGTTCAACAACTCCCTGACCACTCGAAAGGTCGCCATTCGATATTACTTATCCTACAATATCTGTGTTTTGCTGGCAACCCCTAAAGTTTTTAGAATTAATTTTGGTGCCATTATTTTATGTTTTTTGGGGCATCGCGCGCCCTTTAACGCAACTTTTTAGTCAAAAACTTCAAAAAAGCCCAAAAAACTTTTGAACTGTTTTTTTTTTCAAGCATTTGTTCGCAGTGCAGATTTCTGATAAAAACGGTCTTTTTAGTGATTTTGAGCTCTTGAAATCAATTTTTCGATGACCTACAAAACGGCTTCAAATTAACAACTAAAATCTTATGAGATTAAAAATACCTTGAAATTGTTTGCAAGTTATTGTTGTGTCAGGTTTGAAGAGAAATTTCCAGGTTCGAAAAAATCAGATGAAAAACTAAATTGTTCGATCAATTTTTTTTACTCAAAAAAATTTTTTTTAAATACATTTTTTTTCAATTTTTTATTGTTTTTTTTTGTAAAAGCCGAGTTAAAACGGATAGTGCGCAGTGCGTTAACATGATAACATACTTGACCAACTACGAAAACTTTTATCAAAAATTCTGAAAAATAACTGAAACTAAGCTATGATTCCTTCTCCACCCTAGTAATATGGTGGGAACAAAAAGGTTTTCACGAGACTCACCTTACAGAAGCAGTGTAAATCGGAAGTGGCAATGGTATAGTTTTCTTGATCTAGAATATAAAGGATTTGCAAAAGCAAACAATGTTTTGTGGGTAACAAATAATCTGAAGTAACAATTTGCTCTGAATTTTACCAGCTTCCTTACCAACCAAATTGTCATTAAAAATATGTTCTTTCGCCTTTATTTTGATAAGCAATCAGAACTTACTAAGTATAGTGAGCGGTTATATTGAAAAGTTGTAAGCTCGCACTGTGGAAACTACTCTAAAACGACGCGGGCAAATTCAGAATTGGCGAGTTTTTAAGCAAAACAAGCCCAAATTAAGATCATGATATAGAGGAAATTCGGGTAACATTTTCGTGTGTTTATATCACCTTGTTTGAATATTGCTGCTCGTTTGGGAAAAATAAAACCTTCAGTGAAGTTTTGTTGATTGGTAAAACTTTCCAGATTTCAGAGTTAACTAGAAAAACTTGTGATTTGAATCTGGGTTAAATTTGGACTGAATAAAGGGTCAAAAGAAGAATAAATCTTAACTTTTGGGTTAGATTTGGGTAAGATTTTGACTGAATTACTGAATTTAAATGTTAATGTGGTATAAAATAAAGACCGAACTACTCTGTAAGACTCTTCAAACCAAAAGGAAATTGGGTTTTCACGGAGACCACGATTTGCTATCCGGTCAATCAACTGATTGGGTGTTTATGTGCTTAAATCGTAACAACCTAGAATTTGAAATATGTGTTTTAAATCTTAACTATTTTGTGTGCTATAACTAATTCTGGAAGTTTCTAGAGAATTTTTAATACCGCCCTGTAAATTAAAAAAAGAGACTGAGAAAATTTAGTTGATAGTGTTAAATTGTCGAGATATGTCAAGCTCATTCGGCTATTAGTCACTTCTCATAAAAGGTGCAACTTCAAGTTTCAGTTCTCAGAAACACGCGAAAATTTTCGTTCTGATGCTCTTTTGAAACTTCAACGTCTTCTTTTCCGCGTGATGATAAGGTTCTATAAAGTTTCTCTGAGTATAATATTTGAAAAATATATTTACCATTTAGATCGAAAAAATTTATATAAATTATGTAATTATATCAGTAGAAGCGCACGTAGAAAATTGAAAGAAGACGTTTAAAATGTTTTTTTTTGAGCGACAAACTGCAAAGTTAAAACGCTATTATAGTTTTTTTTTTTAATTTCAATTCAGCGGTTAGTAAAATCTAATACAATGCTATAGAGCAGAGTGGCTAAATTAAAATTTTTTGTCCGGTTGACATTTTTTCACCAGTGTGAATAGCCACCAGTCATTTTGCGAATAAAAAGTATAGCAAGCTTAAAATTCGATCCTCGATTTCATTTAGCCAAATTGAGAAGATTCTCCTATGAAGCCAAAGGGATAAGGGAGATTTTATTAAAGCTGTGAAACAATAGAAGTGCTTGGATGAAAGATTGCAGTAAGAAAGGCATTCTACTTTCAATGGCCAAAGAAGCTTGAAAAATTATGCGTGCGACAATAAACTTTATACAAAAAAGTCCATCCATTACGTTCAATCTCATAATTTCATAAAGGCAGATTATTGGCACAGAGTTAATTCTATTCTCAAAATTTGATCGGAAAAGTAAAGTTGTTAATCAAATTGACCTTTATTTCCAAGATGGAAATGAACGTCACTTTTTTGTAGATTTTATTTCTCTGTTTCAGATTTTGAAAACAGGAAAAACTTGGTGCTGAAAAAAATTGCTTGGACCAAAAAATGTGCAAAAAACTAAAAATTTTGGCTTTATCCACCGTTAGTTCTATCTTAGTTCTAGTAATGCGCAAGAAAAACTGAAAAAAACTGAAAAATGAAAATTGGCTATAATCACCGTCATTAATATGAACTGCGAAGAACCAAAACTGTAAGGTTTTGCACATTTGGTTTTGTCTAACTAGTTTTTTGTTTACGAAATCTCAACTTTTTTGTCCATTGTGTTGCTCAAATGAAGCTCATTTATTTGCTTAATTCCTTATTCAGGTTTAGGATAAGAGACACTCGTAAAATCAGACCAAGATTAGATAATAATTATTGGGGGCATAAAGGTAGCAGATTTTTAACAAACTCAATTTGTTTCGTCATTTTGCTTCTAATAGCATCATAAAACAAGTTTGCTCGCAAATCAGTGCTGATTGAAAAATTAGGATCTGGTTTACTATTCTACCCCCACGCACAGTAACTTGTAAAAAATTTGCCACCCCAAGGAAGAACTACTTCAACTGTTAAGCAGATGTTAATTTTGTACCTACAATTTTTCTGATTATCAAAGAATTCAATAAACTCCGTCTATGAAATGAGTTGATTTACATCTTACTAAATTTTGTTCAAGTTATTGAGCAGATATTTGTGTTTTGTTTGATTTTAAATTTCTACGGTTATTGAAAGAACGAAAAAAGAATATTATACAATTTCTCATATTTTCACAAAATAAAAAAAACTCACAAAAATTTCGAAAAAAAAAACATGCAAAATATGACTTTTTTTGCTATTTTGTTTATCACGTAGTTCACACACAAAACTTCTGCCAAAATATGATTTTTTTCTCCAAAATAACTTAGCTAAAATTTGCCAGGAATTTTCACCACTGGCTTTTTCAAATTCAATTCTTGTAGCCAAATACGATAAAGTTTTTAGAATGAGCTGTTTAGATATCACAGCTTCAGAAAAAAGGCTACTGTTTTGGGGTCAATAGCTTTGTTTTCAGCAATACGAAGTAGTTCAATGCAAACGGAAAAAACTATCACTAAAAACTGAATGGCCAACTGCTTTTTCAAACCCTCACAACGATTTTGAACTCAAGGCAGGGGCAGATTTAGAGAGGGGGGAGGAAATCGATCCACCCACCAACCAAATGGCCCCCATTGGTACTATATTAGGACATCCCGTGTCGGCCGACCATTCTTAGAGTTTTTCTAAATGCGCCTTTTTCGGGCTGCTGCATTTTATATTAAACTTCAACAGACTTTTTCAAAAATTTCACTAAAATACTGTTTTTTTTTGGACTGTTCTTTCAATAACTCGACTTCGGCCCTTAAACTATGGCCAAAGTAGGGTTTTTATCGACTTGTGGAAATTGGGAAAGATGGTTAAGCTAAAAAAGTTGCTAAAATTTTGCTAGAATTCTCTCGAGAAAATCATAGATCCGTCACTGGCTCAGTGTACTTACTTACTTTAGATAGATGAATATTGGCTTGTAATTAGAAATTTTAGGAGTTTATACAGACTTTCGAAAAAAGTCAGTATTTAAAAGATAGATTAAAAATCTTTTTTTATCCTCGCATTGTTGCAAACAAGGTTGTGTCTTAATATTTGAAGACATGATGATATATTAGTTCTAAAAAAAAATTGGTCCCAAAAAAATACAGTCGAGTTAATCTGAAATCGCACAATATGCGTGGCTGTAAATCAAGACGAAACTATGAAACCATAGAGCAGTTTACAATCAATAAAACTTAGAAAAAAGTTATAGGTTTGTTTTTTGAAAACGGTGTCATTAATGATGGAGAGACCAAGCTTACAAGTCCAGCAATCAAAATTAGACTTAAAATTGACCATATACAGAAATAGGTGACAGTTGCCAGATAAAAAATTTTTCACGGACAGCGAATAAACAAAAACCAAAAGACGTAATTTATTCCTTTTGCACAAAAAACGGGCTTAAAATTAATGTCTAATCAAAATGACCTAATTGAAAAATTTCTGATTGGTTGAAAAGTTTTTCGATTTATCCTCGACCCTCGATTTTTTTACTCGTGATGCTTTGTACTGACAGAAAATAAGGTTCCACTCGAAATGAATCAGATAAAAAAAAGTTGAGTTGATTTGATCTAAAATCGATTTAAATTGAAATATAAACGTAGCTTGAACATCAATTCAAATCGATTCTAAATAGATTCAATTTTTTTTCGTTGGTTTCTTTTTTCTATGGTTTTGTTTAACAAGGATACCATGTTAGGTCATTTCTGAACAAGTTTTTGTATACTTATTTTAGACAGATTTTATACAGATTATAATCAAATTTTCGGGACTATCAAACAATGAAGGTATAAGGGGAAAATATTTTGACACGAGTGTTTCAGTTTTATTTTACTTTTGATGTCTGGCCTGAAAGTAAACTATGAGGATAAGCAATATCCAATTTTTTACGCAACAAATTTTTTTTTCGAACTATATGATGTTTGCAAGTTATAAAAGTAAAGCCTAGAACGTTGATAATGAAAATCAGATATGAACAAACTTTGCATATTTTTTACTTCTCATTGCTATGAGAGCCAATAGTTTCCAATAATTTGAAAGTAAATCACCTAAACGCAATATTTTGTGGTAAAAAAACTCTACTGCAGCTCTGAGGGATTTTTTTTCACCACATCAATTTGCTTAAGCTTCGAAAGAGAAAAAATATTTAAATTAAATCAATTTGTTGAGATTTTGACGATTTTGACTACCTTACAAAAACCTATTGAAGTTGCCAAAAATAATTGTTTTTGCAATAAATTCGATTTTTTTTCTACCGTAAAAATCATTTAATCCATTTTTAATTAATTAACTTATCTAAAAGGGCCATTGTAAATCAATTTCTATGCAGAGTACTATCTGTATAAAAGTTGCCTCAATCTCAAATTTTCAGCCCGGGGCTGTTGGATAATTGGTATATTTCAATTGAAAAGTGAGTAAAAAATGTAGATAGAAATTTTCTCAATGAATAAATTGTCGCTTATTAACAAGGGAAACTCTTACGAGACTTTTATTGGCTTTTATTCTCTGGTGGCAAGACCAACACCGGGCCGTTTTTAGCCCGAGTTGATTTTGCCGCAATAATCACCCTCGACTTGGCAAGTTCTGAGATGGTGTAACTTCTTGGACTGACTCATAGATTTTTTTCTCTTGAAAAATGCTACAACAAAACTTTTGATAATTAAATGATGTTTCATCAGTGAATCAGATCAAAGCGGCAAAAACTCTCATTACGAGGAGAAACTGCGCATTTCCTGAAAAGTAAAAAGAATTCGAAACAGGCCAAAATAGAATTGCCATGAAAAATCAGCAATTTCGTTATTTTTCTTCAATCTTCTTTGCCGTTTTGAATTCCCCTGACAAATAGTTAAAAACTGTATTGCTCAAAATCACCCCAAATTTTTTTTGGAAAATGCGCCAGCAACTTTGCGGAATCTGCAACGAAATTTGCGGAATCAGCAAACAATTAATTTTTAAATATGTGTTTAATAAACATAAGCTGTCATGAAATCCGCAAAGTGTAAGTTAAATACGCAAACTGTAAGCGTAATCCGCAAAGTGTTAGCGGATTCCGCAAATTGTAAGCGGAATCCGCAAATTGTGAGCGGAATCCGCAAATTGTAAACGGAAGCTGCCTATGTTTGTGGAATTCAGTTAAATTTGCGGAATCCGGAACAACGAGCTGTATTCGCTCGTTGGAGAATTAGCAATAAAACTGAAGTGCCGAAAGCTAAATTTTTTTTGCGGAGAATCCATGTAAATTTTGTAATTGGAACAGACTAACATTTCCGACCATGTTAAAAGATTTTTCGTTGGATTCCAGTTATTTGCAGACACCTGGTTGTGAGCGTTTCCAGTGCACAGTTTGGCCTCGAAATGCTTGTCAATTTTGATTTTTTCCATGGCTCAGGGTCACTGCATTGCATAATATACTGAGCGTTTAGAGTATAATCAAGTAGCAACCGACGATGTAATATAGGTAACGTATGTGACTAGCGATCCGTAGGTAGAGGATGAGATCACCGCAGGGAACATACATTTTTTTTTGCTTTAGGACTTTACGTGTCAGCGCTGACTCATCGATCGTTCAGTGCTAACTCAAAAAATTTTGTGTTCCTCCATCTGTTAGTCTTGGCCGTACATGTTAGCTTTTAGTCCCATCTTATAGTTTTTAGTTATAGCTATCGTAATTTTGACTTATCCGCAGCTCAACACTCCTAAGCGAAATATATTTAGAAAACACTACAATACAACCTACACATTTGTTTTTTACGAGAAGGCCACGTTAATTATGAGTTCAGCGGATTCTATGAAGAAATATTGGAACAAAAAACAAGATAGATAGATCACGTTTCCCTATGGAATTTCGAAGATGTTTTACGCGAGAGAGAAAATCACTTCCAGCACAAGGGAATCTGGACTGAATCTGAAAAATGGTAATGAGGTTTCGAGAAAAGAAAAATTTTCCACTGTTTTTAATGTTCCGACTACATCTTGGGAAAGAACAAGGAATTTGAAATTCGCGGTTTTAAAGCGCGGTTTTAAATACCTAAAAGAAAGCACGTAGTTAATCAAATGTTGCGTCGCTTTAAAGAGTCATTTGGATACCAGAACATTAAGTTTTCTGAAAAGTCGGGTCAGCGTCGAAAAAATCTGACCAAATTTTTTTGGCTTCTTTAAAACTACAGTTCTGACATTGGCTGAAAAACTGAAAATGCGATTCAAGCAGACGAACTTCATACAAGTTTCTGTTTCCCATAAAACACTTTTTCCGGACCATCTAACCCCACTGCATTTCAATCAGAAGAAACAACTCCTCAGCTCTTTTCAATCATCAGCAAGGATAATCTGTGACTGTGCATGTAGCACAGAACGTTCCGATCATAATCTTAAATAAAAACTTATAACGCTCTTCCGTGTTTTTATTAAATAAGCGCTGTTTTTCAGAGTTTCGTGATAAAATCATCGAACGATTACAAAAAATTTCGGTTTAATCGAATGTCTCATTAAAATAGTTAAATCGGGAAACAGTGAAAAAAAAGACAAAAAAATAAAATTCAAAAATAATATTTAGACTTTTGTTTTTAAGTTTTTTTTTGCAGAAACTCTTTTCAAATTTTGATTTTGTTCATTCCTCTAGATGAAGCTAAATTGATTTTGAAAGTTTTTTTACAAAAATTCAGCTAAGCTTTCAGGTCTTATTTTTTTTCAAATAAGCCTGTTTGCTTGCTTTACTCGCTCGAAGTTGACTAAAACTCAAATTTTTTCAATTGGTTTTTCTCAACACTGGGACAATTTTTCAAAATGTTTTAACGGTCGTTCGAGGCAGCGCTGAAATTGCATAAGTCTGATATATCTTTCCGCCCAATACGATGAGTGTTTGCGGTAAAAAAAATGGTTGAAAAACAGAATAAGACTGGTTGGTTTTTCTCGACTTTCTGAATTATTTCAATGTTTTTTCCAAAAGTCATTGGAATCACGAACGAAATTGTTTTCATTTGATATATCGCTCGACCAATTCCCAGGATTATTTGTGGTACATGATTTTGCGAGGAAAAAAGAAAAAAAGAATACAAACGAAAATACGTCATAATGCAAAGTTCCTCCCCTTTTCAATGGTCGAAATAAAATTTTTAAATTCTTTTGAATGTTTTTAATGGTTCGGAATACGATGTAGGACTTTTTTTATATTGTATTAGTTTGCATTTATGTCCTTAATAAAAAAAATACGCCTGTCTTTCAAAAATAGATATGAAACTGTTGAAATTGGAAATATCAAAAATGTGATTCGATCAATACCTAGCAAAAGGGAATGGAGAGTCAGTTTTGAATTCGACCAAATTTTTTCCACGCTAAGATTTTTTCCAAACTTTTGTTCACGCGGTCCAATATTCTTGACCATTGGTATGCCCCCGATTTATACAATTGTTTTGTAAACCATTTTGGAATCATAAATTCCGTAGGTTGCCTCGTTAATTTTTTATTTTTTCCCGTAACTAAGTTTTTGTATCTGGTTGGGAGGGGTAGGTGGAGAAGAGATAAATAAGACGAGCCCGGAGAACGGTGAGTTTCAGCATTGATCGATCAATTTTTTCAGCATTGATCGATCAATTTTTTCTGATCGATCAATTTTAGGAATTTGAAATTCGCGGTTTTAAAGCGCGGTTTTAAATACTAAAAGAAAGCACGTAGTTAATCAAATGTTGTGTCGCTTTAAAGAGTCATTTGGATACCAGAACATTAGGTTTTCTGAAAAGTCGGGTCAGCGTCGAAAAAATCGGACCAAATTTTTTTGGCTTCTTTAAAACTACAGTTCTGACATTGGCTGAAAAACTGAAAATGCGATTCAAGCAGACGAACTTCATACAAGTTTCTGTTTCCCAAAAAACACTTTTTCCGGACTATCTAACCCCACTGCACTTCAATCAGAAGAAACAACTCCTCAGCTCTTTTCAATCATCAGCAAGGATAATCTGTGACTGTGCATGTAGCACAGAACGTTCCGATCATAATCTTAAATAAAAACTTATAACGCTCTTCCGTGTTTTTATTAAATAAGCGCTGTTTTTCAGAGTTTCGTGATAGAATCATCGAATGAATACAAAAAATTTCGGTTTAATCGAATGTCTCATTAAATTATTTAAATCGGGAAACAGTGAAAAAAAAGACAAAAAAATAAAATTCAAAAATACTATTTGGACTTTTGTTTTTAAGTTTTTTTTGCAGAAACTCTTTTCAAATTTTGAATTTGTTCATTCCTCTAGATGAAGCTATATTGATTTTGAAAGTTTTTTTCTAAAAATTCAGCTAAGCTTTCAGGTCTTATTTTTTTTCAAATAAGCCTGTTTGCTTGCTTTAATCGCTCGAAGTTGACTAAAACTCAAATTTTTTCAATTGGTTTTTCTCAACACTGGAACAACTTTTCAAAATGTTTTAACGGTCGTTCGAGGCAGCGCTGAAATTGCCTAAGTCTGATATATCTTTGCGCCCAATACGATGAGTGTTTGCGGTAAAAAAAATGGTTGAAAAACAGAATAAGACTGGTTGGTTTTTCTCGACTTTCTGAAAAAGTCATTGGAATCACGAACGAAATTGCTTTCATTTGATATATCGCTTGACCAATTCCCAGGATTATTTGTGGTACATGATTTTGCGAGGAAAAAAGAAAAAAAGAATACAAACGAAAATACGTCATAATGCAAAGTTCCTCCCCTTTTCAATGGTCGAAATAAAATTTTTAAATTCTTTTGAATGTTTTTAATGGTTCGGAATACGATGTAGGACTTTTTTATATTGTATTAGTTTGTATTTATGTCCTTAATAAAAAAAATACGCATTTCTTTCAAAAATAGATATGAAACTGTTGAAATTGGAAATATCAAAAATGTGATTCGATCAATACCTAGCAAAAGGGAATGGAGAGTCAGTTTTGAATTCGACCAAATTTTTTCCACGCTAAGATTTTTTCCAAACTTTTGTTCACGCGGTCCAATATTCTTGACCATTGGTATGCCCCCGATTTATACAATTGTTTTGTAAACCATTTTGGAATCATAAATTCCGTAGGTTGCCCCGTTAATTTTTTATTTTTTCCCGTAACTAAGTTTTTGTATCTGGTTGGGAGGGGTAGGTGGAGAAGAGATAAATAAGACAAGCCCAGAGAACGGGGAGTTTCAGCGTTGATCGATCAATTTTTTCAGTCCTGGTCATGATTAACGTGTAGCTGATCAGAGCCTAAGTCAGTGTTGGCATGAACTGATTTGTTTTTGAAACAGCGATTATTATCACTGAGAATTCAACCTGGGAATATTAGTTAATATTGAAGTTTGATTGGTTGTTGGCAAGGAATGCAAATTTTCTGGATCGTGAGTTTTTTACAGTATGATTAATTAGCGAAAATTGGATCCAACTTGAATTAAGTTTTTCGGACCGAAAATTATCAAAAACAATTCCAAATCAAAAATTGCATTTATACCGCACAAAATAATTAGATTGCGGGCCTCAGAAGTAAGCTTCATTATCTTGGTTCTTAAACTTTCATCAACTACCCGGGTTGACAAAAAATGCTTATCATAAAAGTTTCATATATGAAAAAAAGCTTATCATACTCTTTCATACAACCTCGTAGCGCAAAAGTGAGTGTATGAAAAGAACAAAATAAGCGTTTTTTTTGTCTTTATAATTTTTCAACATGCTTTTTTCCATACTTTGGATTTAAAAATTGAGCTTTTTCATCAGTCTTTTCATCACCAAAACTGTATGAAAATAGCATGATAAGCATTTTTCCATATTATGAAATTGTATGATAAGCTTTTTTTTATACTATGAAATTGTACAACAAGCATTTTATTGTTTTCATAATTAAAAAAACAAAAAAAATTTGTTTTAAAATTTTGTGTTCCATTTCAAACACTAACCAAGTATTTTTGTCATAAGATAAACCATAAAGTAACTGGCAGTAATTACGCAAATAAACTGCATTTGATGATTATAGCCATGTAAATTAATTTTAATTTTTTTCACATGGATATATATACCAAAAACTTAATTTTTTGTTTATGGCTAGATTAACTTTACTTTGAAAATTTTGGTGGAAATCTTTTTGCAAATAAGTTTTTGTCTTAGCGAGTGAAAACAAAAAATAATAATTGTATTTACAAATTTGTTTTTTTTTGGATTTTTGGATTTTTTTGGATAAAAAAACTCATTGTGGACTACGTTATAAGCTCAAAAGTCAAATTTTGCATGCAATTTTTTTT
The DNA here is from genome assembly GCF_963678635.1 of Symsagittifera roscoffensis. Lineage (NCBI taxonomy): Eukaryota > Metazoa > Xenacoelomorpha > Acoela > Convolutidae > Symsagittifera > Symsagittifera roscoffensis. The sequence continues at coordinate 39,622,334 of NC_087071.1, forward strand.
CGTAAAATTTATATTTGAGCATAAAAGCAAATTTGAAACCAAAAAGGGATTAAAATTTATCAAATATACCAAAAATGTTCAATAAAAATTTTCAAAACACATTTTAAATTTTGTATGAATTTTGTATGATAAGCATTTTTCCATTAGACTTCATATATGAAACTGTATGATAAGAACTTTTCTTCTATGGACATCAACCCGAGTGTTTTTTCTACAATGAATTTATGAGATTTTGAGAAGATTTTTGAAAAAATCTGGAGAAAAGAAATATGGCTGCTGATGTAAGTTGATTCTGTAGTATTGAAAATATTATAACGCATTTTAAAAGCAACTTAGCTTATACACTATTTGTTAAGGAAAGTAAATAATTATAAGCTATTCGATTTGAAATGATTCCCGCAAGTTACACAAATCTGCGGCAATTTCTTTATTTGAAATAATATTCGACTCGGAGGGGTTCTCTTCTCATTTATGCTTTTATCTTAATGAAAAAGTGTGACTCTAAACTTTCAAATTGACAGATCTGGACTTACAGTCAATTTTGTTGAAGGTTTTCAAGATTTTTAAACTGAGAAAACAATTCACAGTTTAATGCTCACTAATTAACCGAAAGTTTTTTAGGTTCCTGCGAAAACAGTTTTACTAATATCAAAATATAAAACTTGAGTTCTCATTGAAAATTGCAAATTATATTAATTCCAAAAATACCTTAATGAGAACAGGGGTTGAAGCAAATCATTTTTCCTTGAAAGAACTTCACAGCCAAAAGAAAGTTAAAATTGCTTCGACATTTATAGGCCAAAAAACAATCAACCTTCAAAAAATTAGTCTACAGAGACGCTTAAGCCCCAGAAAATCATTCCAATCGGCGTCATCTAATGAAGTCTAGACCATTTCCAATCAAAGTCGATATCAAAAGTTTTTAATTTGCTTCTGTTGATTGAATTGCCGTTTTTAACCACAAAACGGTACGCCATTTTTTTTTCTGGAGACTATCAAAAAACAAAGAACAGGAATAAAAAAAATGCCATTAAAGGAACTGAAATATCTTTAATTTGGTCAATTATTCTTGACCACTAAAATTTCTATTATTGTTAAAAAGCAAAGGTAAATGTACTTTTGCGTTAATAGTCATGATTTCTATTGAGAGAGGCAGCTTTTCTTTGTATTCTAAATTGGCTTGTCAAGTTCACTTTTGCGCCTTTCTGAATTGGGTCGAGAAATCTGACAGCAATAAGATGTGCTTAATCCAACAGTTGCAAATTGCAGGAATGCGTTTGTGAGAGAGAAATAGACAGAAAAGATTCCCATTTTTTTTTCAAAAAAAAAATAAAGTAATAAACGTGAACTTTTTTTATGCGATGAAATTTTTGATTCGACATCTAGTTCAAAACTTTGGCAGCCAAAGCTTTTGAGAAAATTAAGTTACCTAGGTTGGCATCTCTAAAATTATCATTGCTGATTCAAAAAAAAACAATGCGTGCCCAAGCCATGAACATAACTGACTCATCGCTGATTTAGCGCTGAAAATTACATCGAAGTAGCATTGCTAAATCTTCCATGTCATTTTTTGATGATCATTTTACATCTCTGAATCATCCCTGGACATTTTAAATTATTTTTTGAATCATCCCTCGCCATTCAAGTTATATCATCTTGTTTAGATTTTGAGTCCGAAAAGTCTTGAAAAAAAAATAAGTATCAACAGCCATAGCTTTTTCTTATAAAAAAAACATGCATAAGCAGCTCATTTGAAACTATTATAAATTACAATAAATCAAAATGTGAAATGCAAACTGTCCTTGAAAAAAGTTAATTACCCGAACTGGAGTTTTTTGAAAGTTAATAGATTATAATTGATTTAAGTGTCAAAAAGATTGGACAAAATAATCGAGTTTAGATGAAAATTTCGTATTTTGGAGTTTTAATCAAAAATACTAAGTTTTGGGATTTTAATCAATTTCTTTCCGTTCCAAAATTGTACTTTATTTTTCTTGAATTTTAATCGAATTTTTTTTCTCCACAAAATCCATTGTAATCAATTGTTGTCTGCAGAAAAATTATTTACTCAGCTTGTCGCAGTTTTTTCTGCAAAAACTTGACCTACCAAAGATTAATTGGAACAAAATAATAAACAACATAAAACAAAAAAAAATCAATTCCCAAAGTCATGTTTTTTTCTGGCGTTTTTCTGTTGTAATTCCTTTTCCCCTTCCCAGTTTACAGTTTTAACCCTCCAAGTTTTCTTGCAATTGAACAGTAGAGGGGGAGGGGCTACTCAACGTAAATTTCAAAACTCCACCTCTTTGCCCCACCCACTCCGCCCATTTTGTTAAACTATTGAAGCCCCCTGATATTTAAAACTCCCTTACCACCCACGTTCATCAAACTGGGATCGGAGAAGGGGAGTTTGAGGGTTAAACTGGGGAGTGGGGAAGGGCGGAGGGCAAATTGTGAAGAGGAGAACTGCGGGGGGGGGGGGGGAATCAACTGTTATTACCAACCTGTTGCAACGCAATTATAAAACAGAGTACAAATGCAAATAAAAACAACAACAGTTGGCCGTGTGGCCTACCCGGGTTGACAAAAAATGCTTATCATACATTTTTCATACGATTTCATAGAGCAAAATTATATGTATGAACCTAGCAAAATAAGCGTTTTTTTTTCATATATGAAATTGTATGAGAAGCATTTTTTCCATATGTAGTCCAAATATGTAAATATTTATACTAAGATGTAAGTTAATTTTACTATTTTTACATGGGAAAATAAACCAAAAAAGTAACTTTTTGAATATGGCTCGATAATTTTTAGTTTAAAAATTTTGATGGTTGAGAAAAAAAGTCTGTTTTTTTTTACAAAATTAATTTTATTTTAGCAAATGAAATCCCACGTTACACAACGAAAATGATATTCATCTTAGTGAGAGATAGGGGAGAAAAAGGTTGCTTTTTGATATTCGTTATTGCAATAAATTGATCCAGCGCGAACAAGGGTATCATTTTGATAAAAGACCAAATTTTGAACGACTTTTGTTTGTAGTGTACGAGGTGTTTGGAACCTAAAAATTTAATTTTATTTTAGCAAATGAAATCCCACGTTACACAACGAAAATGATATTCATCTTAGTGAGAGATAGGGGAGAAAAAAGTTGCTTTTTGATATTTGTTATTGCAATAAATTGATCCAGCGCGAACAAGGGTATCAATTTGATAAAAGACCAAATTTTGAACGACTTTTGTTTGTAGTGTACGAGGTGTTTGGAACCTAAAAAATTAAGCATTCTCTTTTTCTTATTCTGAGAGTGTAATACTGTTTTACAGCTATTAATACTGTAATACTGTAATACTGTAATACATCTAGAGTGTAATACTGTTTTAAAGAAATCGCCTTTTGGGAGAATAACTACAGGGTTTCTAAATGAATGTTTTGAACCTGTGGAATGTTTTCGTATTAATCAATGAAATCCAAAATCTGTTTATTTTGTCTTATAAATGTATTGGAGCTTTACTGGCACTTTTTTTGAAACCTGCGTTGGACTTAAGTGAAAGATGTTTTGGGGAAAATTTTTTCCGACATCAAAGTTTGATGTTGCATATACCACATTTTAATCATAATCTGCTAATTTTCAAAAATTTATTAAATCATTCAGGAGTGTTGGAAACTTAACGTTGTTAAAAAAACTGTTTTTCAATTGTATGTTTTAAAAACTTATATATGGGTTTCAAAAAAGAATTTTTTTGAAGTAATCTCTGTTTTTTTTATTCATTAGCGATTTTATCAATAGATAATTTTTCCTTAAGTATTGTAGAATATAAAAAAACTGAATATGAGCTTTACAATATCGTTTACTCTATATGTTTTTTCTTGAGTGGGGTATAATGTTGCGTTTGTTTCGCAATGTTTTAATAGACCTAATAGAAGTGCGATTTTATACGGATATTTATAAATGTTCTGCTTTTACGTCTGTGTTTAGGTTTTTTTTCTAGATTTAATAGATGAAAATTTTACCCTTAAAAATTGTGATTAGGTTGGTTTTAAGGTCAGACAAATGTAGCTGTTGTGTAATTTGATAAATATTTTATAGATGAACTAGGTTGATTGAAAAATCAGATGCATGTCCAAATGATGGTTTTAATTAAATACGTAATTGGTTGTAAATAGGATAAGTTACTGAACCTAATGGGTATTGCTTGTGAAGTTTTTGGGAAAAAAATCAAAAAGCTGTTATTTTACTTTGTGTATTTATCTTTGAAATCTAATTTATTTTGTAAAATACTGCTAATTGTTTTGTATGAAATGTTATTTTTTTTACTTTTTGTTTAACGTCTGTTATATGGATTGTTTGCTTGGATGGTTTTATCAGAAGTTTAAATTGTTCCATCGTTCTTGTTTTAAATGAATTTTTCCAGAGTTTGTTAAACTTGGGGCTTCGTCAACGATATGTTGGATTTATTTGTTTTTGTGTAAATGCTAGATTCATAAAGTTTTTGAGAAAGCGTTTAATCTGGTACAGGTTGGAGTTGATTCGAGTTTCATTTTCGTGTTCTTTTCTTAATACTTTAATAAGTATTGTGCTTTATTTCTCAATTTAAACATCTTTGCTTTCACATTGTATATGAAATCAATGCGTTTCTTATGTTTTCTTGTCTATTCCTGGTAGATCTGCAGTTGTTTCAATTGTAGTTTGCTTTTGATTTATTTTTGGTTGACCTTTAAGTGTACTTCTTCTATAGTTATAATTCTGTCTATCTGGGTATTGTTAAGTATTTCGATGTGCTGATGGACAAAACTTTCTTGATCTACTTTGATAGCTATCAATTCTAGCACTAGAATTTTTACGGGGTCTGTTGTTATAGTTTTTGTTAAAAAGTCGGTTTTTGGAATAGCTGCGAGACCTGTTATTTGAGTAATTCCATTTTGGTTGTTTAAATAACACGGTTACGGCTGTTTGAAGTATTTCATGATCGTTCTTTCGAATAATATCAGTTTTGATTATCCGAATATGAGCTACAAGAAATGGAATAGTGATTTCTATTGGAATCGTATCTTGAACAACTTTTACTATTTTGATTATTCGGACTAATCGATCTGCTATATCTAACTCGGAATGTTGTGAATTTCGTCTATCTAGAGATCGTCCACGAGAGATATACAAATAATTTGGCTGCGGCTTAATCTTACTAAAATTAGATGGAACTGGTTTTCTTGAACTGTTTTTTTTTTGAAAAAGTTTGATTGGTAAACATGGATGTTTTTTTTCAGGTTTTAATAAAAAGGTTTTTTTGAATCTCTATAATTTGGTGGCCAGTTTGATCCATCTTGTTTTTTTTGTCTGCATTTGGCGATGCTGTCCGAAACGTACACTTTTTCTTATATGAGTGTTTTCCTACAAAGCTTGGGTCGTTTTCATTAGTATTTAGAATTTGAATGATTTTTTCTGCTAAAAATTATCAGATTCTCGGATTTTATTAACATGTGACGTTGTTGTCTAAATAATTTTGACATGCTATAAAATTAAGTTTTTCGTTTCCGCTAGCTTGATTGTGATTTCTGCTTGTTCTAATTTGTCTACCACATTGCGGAGATCTATGTCTGGTTCTCGATTGGATGACGAAAGCGATGTTCTCTTTTTTATTGCTTATTTTTGAACTGTGGCCTTAAGGTAATCATTTGAAATTCTGTCATTTATATTATCATGTGTATTTAGAGAATATGGCATAGTGTGAGGTTATAATACTCATACATGGTAGATAGTGATCTTTTGGTTTTCACCAATATTCAGTATTTACAATTTTCACCAAACTTCAGTATAATAAAATGGGCGAAAAAAAATTTTCGACCCGAGTTGCCGCAGATTTATGCTAGCTTTTGTAGCCTTTTGAAACGCAAGGTATCGTATTCTTTTGACCAAAAAAAATTATTTATTGGTGGCTCTATGCAGCTTTTGAGAATTTTATGACTGGCACTTCAAAACTTTGGAGAAACTATGAAATCGGCATTTGAATCCTTAAATACATCAGACTTTCAGGCATATTATTTTGATTGTTCACCTAAATTTTCAAATCTTTAAAATCAGGACTAATTTTTCGTTACTAAAACTGAGGGGTTTACAAACGAAGAGAAAAAAAAAATCCATTTATCTCTTGGAGATGATACTTTTTTATTTGGTCTTTATTTTTTCCTTTTCTCCGATTTTTCATTTTGAATTGATTCGAATTCAATGTTTTTCTATTCCTTATCAAGAGTGATACAATATTTGCTAGTTATGACAAAAAAACTAAAATTAAATTTATAATTTGTTCATTCTCGCCTTACAGCCGTTTTAATTTTCTATTCTTTCACATTTGCATCTAATGAATCCCAACCAAAACAGTATAGCAGTTTGATTTGTTAATTATGTTACTGTCAGGATGAAACTGAGAAGTTTATTCTATTTCTCCACTTTTACTCGTGGCGTGTTTGTGTACAAAACAAAGAAGACTAGTGTTTGATTTGAAAAGGGCACAAAATTTAGCTTGTGTACGACACAAAATTTCCACATCATCATGTTATGTAATAAATGAAAAATAAAACTGGGTAAGGATATTTGAAAACGTAGTTTGAACAGGTTTTGAGCTGTAAAATCTCAGTTAAAAACTCAAAATCTCAATCAGACAAGAAGAAGCCAGTATGCTGTCACTGCAATTTTGAAAAGCAAATCCCAATAAATCAACTCGCCACATTATTGGAATCTGGATTCGACGATGATGAGTAAAACTAAAATCAAGACATCGAGTAATACTTGGATCAAATCGTCTATCATATCAAGGAAGAGAAGGATACAGGAAAAGCTCCAGAATCATTCGAAAGAAAGTGAATGACTCAAACTATTTCACTTCAAGTTTGATATTGCAATGATATTTGTTATTGCAATAAATTTTTCCAGCGCGAACAAGGGTATCAATTTGATAAAAGACCAAATTTTGAAAGACTTTTGTTTGTAGTGTACGAGGTGTTTGGAACCTAAAAATTTAAGCATTCTCTTTTTCTTATTCTTCTATCAGCACGCTCACTGCTTTAATCTCCTTTTTCTGGCGTACGCAGAGCTTTGCTTATTTGGTTAGACTTCTGGAACCAGTTCTAAACAAGCATTTATCTGAATATTGGTCAATATCGATAGAACTTGCTCCAATAGAACTCGCTCCAAAATCGATAGAACTTGTTCCTGCTCCAATATCTTCTCGCTCTGCCCTTCTTTATCTTTATTTGCATTCGTATCGTTGCATTCGTATCTTTACGCGCACAAGACTGAATTCCTGTAGCTTGCGTTCACCTTTCCACCTACTGTTTCTTAAATTCAGCCGGGACAACTCCTTCGAACTCGCCTACTGTCCCGGCCCATGGTAGTCTAAATGGTTCGCGCTTCATTGGGGACATCCTTTTGCAATGTGGCCCACCTGTCCACAATTAAAACAACCACCCTGAGTCCATGGGTTGTTTCCACTCTGTCGCCCAATTGGGTTCACAAAATCGCGTTGCTGATTCTCTTCCCGTCGGATGTGACTTTCTGGCTTAGAGTTACATGGATCAACGAACCTAGCTATCATTGTCGTTAAGTTCTGCATCTGGGCCATCATTGGAGCCGCCAGATCGTTCTGGCGTGATTCCTGCATTCGGCGTGGCGTAAAATTATTATTTCTCAAACTCTCAAATGATTTGAGTAGCTAAATTTTTGGCCAAAAATGTTTTATAGTAACTAAAGAGAAATAAATTGCAACAATTTTCAGAGTTTGTGATTAATGACATTTCGTTTGGCTTCTTAATTTTTCAAAATTTAAATTTGCCGCTAAATTTTGGATTGTTTTTTTCTTTATATTGTTGCTTTAAATCGAAGGCCCTTAGTTTTGCAAGTTTCTTTAGTTGCTGTATACCTGCAGGGTGTGTTAGTTATTGATTAAGTTTTTCAACAAAGTTGGATTTATTTTCAAATTTCAACGTACATTAAAGCTTATGCTTCACGCAATAATTCAGAGCCATTTAAAACTAAAGCACACCGACGCCCAGGTGGTCTTGGTTCTTTGGCTCGCTCACATTCGCCCTCAAAACCTTCTCGAGCTACTGTACAAAAGAATGGGCACTCAGTGTCCAGCTGCATATCTCGTGTTATGTTTTCATCACTTTCAAGTAGATCTTGAAATGCGCATAAATTAGTCTGAAAAAAATTAAGTTGGTTTTTTTAAGTCTTCAATAGATGCAAACGTTTTTTTTTGGTTTTCAAATCATGAAGCTGTTATTCTGTTGGGTTAGAAATGTTTATCACAAAAACTGTTATTTCGGTTGACGAAAAACGTTTGAAATAGAAAAGAAACAGTAAGTCAGTCCGCATTTTCTTCAAAAATTAGAACAAAAATTCTGCAGGAAAATTTTTTTTGTTAGATCTGAGCTCAGCAAATCAAAAGTTTTCAGATGACATAAAATTTTTCCTAAAATATGAGCATCAAAAAAGTAACAGTTTTTCCAATGAAAAAAAAACGAGATTAAAAGTTCTTCCCTTTCTTCGGAGGCGAGGACGACAAAGACTTGAAGCAAAGACTTGAATGTTCCGACTACCTTTTACTGTTCAATTTTATGTCATGTCCAAAAAAATATTGTTTATTAATAATTTTCTTAATGATCTTTTTTTACAAAAAAACTCATTGCGAACGCTATGTACAAAATCACACCAATACTTATGTACTTTTGGTGTCTGGTATCATAAAAATTATTGCAAATAACCTGCCTTAAATCAAATTTGCAAGTTTGTTGAGCCCGATTAATTCTACGCTCATGCGATCTTCAAAGGAAAAAATATGGGTGGTGTAAATGTCCCAAAAGGTCAAGTTGTCAATTTTCAAATTTCGCAGGTTTTTGAGATGAGGACTGACATGATATAATAAATTTTGAAAGTTTGAGCGAAAGACTATAACAATCGAAGGAGGCTTTTAAAAGAAAGAACATTTTTCTGCTAGAAAATCACACCAAACACAAGCCACCGGTGCGGGAGCAATTATTTCACTGAATAAGAACAACAAAATGATCTTACTTTGACAGTTTCTTGGACGTAAGTCGGTACTTGAAGTGTTAACAATCGAATTTCTTCCATGTTTTCATTCGCCTTGTTGAAGCTGGACCAACCCATTTTAGCTATCTGAAGCATTGATGCTTGGAGAGAGTGAGGGTTCTTTGTCATTTTGAAGTCAGCTTTGCTCATTTTTTTGAATAAAAGAGAAACATCTCGGTCAAGAAAAACACGAATCAATTGACCCAGTGAGCAAACTGTTGTTGGGGCTGAGCTCAGCACAGCTGCCCAGTCACAGTTCCCAGTTAGTATCATGTCTTCCTGTATAAAAACAGAGACATGTCTTTCTGTATAAAATTGGTCTACATGTGAAAAGAGTCCTACTGTAAAAAGGGTTCAACATCAAAAGCTATGACAAAATATACTGAGAAACAACATTGAACTCGTAAGATAAATCATCACACACCAATTTGCTTGATTTGGAAAGAAAAACTAATTGGCAATTGTTATGATTCCTCTTTCATAATTTAAAGATGGATATTTTCAGAAAACGATAATTTTCATCGATTTCGTGGAGTATTCGTTTGTTCTTTGCAGAGTGTTGAAAAAAGGTAAGTCAAAATAAGATAAACGTTAGCTGACGTGAAAAAGGTAATTTCGTTCTAAAAAATTTGAATAATTTGAAGAAAACCTTAATCAACCTTCACCTCATCGGGCAATGTGCGTCTCTTTGTATCCTCCAATTCTTGGTCGGAGCTGCTGTTGGATGCCATGACTAAACCAAAAATGATCTTACTTTCATTTAAAAAGTAGCAGCAGCCTATTTTTTTCAATGAAACTTCAAAGTAAAATTTTTGCTATACAATTTGAATACATTAGTTACGTTTTAGCCGACTGGTGTAACACATTTTTCCGTCAATTGTTAAATTCGAGATTTGTGACAACCTAAAAACTACCTTTTTTTGAAAACATTTTGTGAGCTAATAAGATAATTCTATCGATATTTTGATATGCTATAGGTGAGTGCATAAGCGCAAAATTTTGTTCAGATTTCTTAAACAGATGAGAAATTTTCTGGTCTTAATTATTATTTTTTATCTGCTTCCGGAACACATAGTGAAAATAAACTAACATAAAAATTTCGATAATTCATAGGATCTGAAAAAGAGAACGCATGGATTGAAATGAGTTAGGGGAAAGTCGCAAAAACTGACGTTTGGATTGCAACAGCTTATGCAAACAATGAGCTTCAGAATTATTGCCAACCCTTTTTTGTTGGACAAAACCGGTTCAGATCTTATTGTATTTTAATCTGCAAAAAAATAAAATCAATTGTTTGGTTATTGGTTCTGAGCAAGAGTCAATTTAATTTTTTAATTATCAATTTGCCGCAATCAATCCCTGTGTTAAAACTTCCTTTATTATTTTGAATTCTTGAAATTTTGTCAGCTTTTTTAAATATTCTTATAAAATTTATCATATACGTAAAAATTTCGATATTTTCTGCCGAGGCATATTCTGTGGAAAAATATGGCTTTCTAATAGAGTGATTTCGGATAAGATATACCCTCTGTTCGTCATGCTATCTTATTTTCGGCCGGATAGGTCCAAGCAACTTCTTAGGCTAATACCGATCGTAATCTTACTCTTATATTTTCTGGTCTCGAAAGATCTAGTATAAATTGCTATTGTTGCGAGGTTTAGAATCAACAAAGAGCCACTGTGTGCTATATTAAATTTAATCTTCTCAGGCTGAAACTATGAATAGTTTCAGCAAAACTAATATTTGTAAGTTTTGAGCTAATAAGATAATTCTATCGATAATTTGATATGCTATAGGTGATTGCATAAGCGCAAATTTTTGTTCAGATTTCTTAAACAGATGAGAAATTTTCTGGTCTTATTTATTATTTTTTATCTGCCTCCGGAACACATAGTGAAAATACACTAACATAAAACTTTCGATAATTCATAGGATCTAAAAAAGAGTACGCATAGCTTGAAATGAGTTAGGGGAAAGTCTCAAAAACTGACGTTTGGATTGCAACAGCTTATGCAAACAATGAACTTAAGAATTATTGCCAACCGATTTACTTTTGATCATCTATAAAAGAAAGATATTAATTATCGTACCTGGTTAAGTGATCGATGATTTGGCAGAACAAAAATTCAGATTTGAAATTTATGAGTATATTTTAATGATTTTTAAAAGTTTGCTTTGTAGCAAAACTGAAAAGAAATGTTTTAAAAACATGCATAACTGAGTTTGAAGTGATCATTCGCTCTGTTCGTCCCGCTATCCTGTTTTCGGCCAGATAGGTTCATGCAACTTCTTTTTCTGTTCGTCACGCCATCTTATTTTCGGCAGTGTAACTTCATGCAACTTCTTAGTCTAATATCGATCCCAATTTCACTCTTATATTTCCAAAAGATCTAGTATATTTTAGTTTTGTGGTGAGGTTTAGAATCAACAAAGAGCGACTGTTTGCTAAATTAAAATTATTCATCTCAGGCTCAAACTTTATTAGTTTCAGCCATACAATTTATTTTAAGTTTTCGTCATGTATCATGATTGGTTAGGTCTAAAAATTTTAAAGAGGTATTTATCAAGAATTAATTAGAACAAATTAATGGTTGATCTGAACTGCATTCAACCAACCGGGGCTTGAAAAGTTTGAAAGTTATTAGTTTGTTCTTGTGGCATCGGGGGCATGACTGGAAAGAGGACAAATAGTAGGGGTTTTAATCTCCCTTTTGCTGGTCATTTCTTTGGTTGTGTCCTTTTTTGGTTTGTGTTATTCGTTTACATTTCTTGTGATGTTAAAAAGTCTTTGAATCAAGCCTCAAAGGAATATTTTACCAATTTTAATCTGTGTTTAATCTTGTTTGGAAATCGTGCAATCTTTCTATAAGTTTGATTCGTTTTATGGTGTTAGTGAGCTGCGTTTGTTAGTTTAAGCTTAAATTTAATTGCCTCCAACTGGATAAAGGAAAGTTTAAGATGAGTTAAAGCAAAGTAAACTTATTATCAGTTTGTTTGTGAAACAAGCAATTCAATTCAAAACCAACACACAGAGGCAAACTACCTTTGGTTGTATGGAAAGAGTGCATAAAAAGCGGGCGAGTTAAGCAATAAAATAAAAATTTGCGAAACAAAGCGCACATTGAAAGGTAACCTAATTTTTTACTCATCACTACTTCAGTAATTCTTGAATCTTATTTAGAGCACTATGATTTATTCATTTTCATTGCTACATATCACTTTTATAGCATTTATACAAAGTGAAGTAAGCCATTAGAGTCTTAAAACAAAATTTCTTAATGTTTCATTTTTGTTTTTGTTTTATTCAATGTTTTCAGAGAATTTATCGGGTAAATTTAAAAAAAAACTGTGAAACACACTTATAAATTACACTTATAAACTGTAAAAATTGTGAGTGAATGATTGGGAATTGATTAGTAATCTTTAAAATTAAAAATTCAAATATCTTGAGGGTCTGGTTCAGAGAAAAGTCCATTGAGGAAGTTAGTGTTGCTTGTGTGTGATTGTGTCAAAAGTTTCGCATGCCTTCGATCAACAATTTTAGAGCGTTAATATGATCATAAAATTTCAAGTGGTTGGATGGTGTTAAGTTCTTCAGGTGTTGCGAAAAACTCATATCTAGTGTCTTGGGTTAGGTTATATAATTTTTGTGTAATTTTCAAAGTGCGATAATTACTAATAGGACGATTTCAACTAGTTGGATGTTTTCAGGCGGGATAATGATGGGACTTTAGTCTTCAAGAGGAAATTCATTGGCGAGAGGGATAAATATATCCAAATAGCTGACGGGATCATAATTGCGGAGGATGCCGTGAAATTAAGTATACTTTGAGCAAAATGAGATGTTAAGAAATTATGGTGACGTAGATTTGGAGTTAATGTACATATAGAGTTGATAAAGATTTCAAGATGAGGAAGTATTGGGGGATGGCGTTTTAGAAGTCTGCATTGTTTATGTAAGTCTTTTAGTTTAGTTTTCAGCATGATTTCGTGTGAACAATTAAAATCACGTTTTTTAGGGACTATAAAATAAAATGCTAATTATTAGTAACCGAATTTGCTAAAATATGGTTTCCTTGGTGTTTTGAAGTGCTTTGTTGATTACATGAGTAAACTTCTTACTATATCTCTGTCAAAGATAGAATCAGTTTTGATCATGAATTTGCTCTGTTAGTTGCGAGTTTACTGTGGGGTCAGTGACATACGGTGACTCGTCCATGTAACGAATGACTGTGTGATTTTGGTGTGTTGTTAAAAAGGGATTTGATTTTCGTACAGTGAAGTGGTTGAGTGTTTGTGATAAGCCAATGTAAGTAAAATGATTTAAGTTCAGAGCATTTTGGAGTTGGTGAAAAATCGTGTCACAGAGTTCATAATCGTTGGTTGTTTTTTTAAACCAAAATTTGGTTGGGTTAGTAAAAGTGTAGAAGGAATTCAAGGAAAGTGTAGAAGTTTTGGGCTTGTTGGGCCTGGTTTGCGTTGTTATATGTAGTATGAAAATTGAGGGGAGAAGGTAAGGTTTCCAACTAAAAATTTTGGTGTGTCAGCGAGACGGGATGATTACTTCGAACCTTTCAGGATAATGACGGGCGAAGTGAAAAAAGTTATGACGTGTTATTGGAGTATTTTCGTTTCATATGAATACGTTGTGCGCTGATACGGCATTGTGTATGGATGATGTAGATGATTCTAAGGTCGAACCAGATGGAGTTTTTTGATGAATACCGAGTACGTTTGTTGTTGATTTTTAAGGAAATTGTCAAGATAAGGCTCAAGTTGGTCATGAGCATGGGACTATGGACATCGGAGGCATGACTGAAAAGAGGAGAAAGAATGGGGGTAGCAGCAGTGAATAAGAGCTCTAAGTGGAATTTATTACGGGGTTGGAAGAGTTATAGGTTGTAAATGTGGTTGCAAAAATAGTGGGGCTTTTCTCGGAATCTAAAATTTCAACAAATGTATCAATTGCAGGAATTTTTGAACTGGGTTTAATGTCAAAAATAGTTTGCATTGAGTCCTCAGAGCTCAATTGTGGTGAGATAGATAAAAACTGGGGCTAAAAATGGCTAGGATAGAAGAGGTGAGGTCTGAGATGGATACTGTAAGATAAACGAGTAGATGATTGGGGTTGAGTTGGTTGACTCAATGAAGGTGTGGACTGGGGATTTTTTAAGGGGGTTGACAGGTGGGGTAATTTTATTGGTTTTAGGTCAGCTATATCGTTTTTTTTTGGTTATATTTTGTCAATTGGTGAAGAAAAATTTGTGTTCTTGGTAACTTTCTTCGTCAAAAAGTATTATTAAAAAATCTGCGAATTCAAATGCGATTAGTGTTTTCTTGTACCTTTACGAAGGGTCAAAATGAAGAAAACTAATTAAAATAGGAAAATGATGAAAACATCCGAAAGTCTTCTTTATTTAATCGTTTATAAAAAAGAAATGTACCTTTATTATCGTACCTGGTTAGGTGATCGATGAATTTTTTTAAGTATGTTCATTATAAATTCTAAAATTTGCTAAGAAAAAGCAAAAATTCATGACACTTGATAAAATTTATAGAAAAAGTAAACGAATTTTTTTAAAAACATGTATAACTGAGTTTGAAGTGAGCATTCGAAAGAAAATTTGCTTTGCAAATCATTTTTATTTCTTTCCAAATTATATCGAGTGGGGTCTATTTTTTTTTCTTCAAATGGTTTGGGTATCAAAAGGTTTGGATGAAGGGAATTCTGCAGTTTTGGTTAAGGGATTAGGCGTCCAATTCTTGTTCCTGTTTTTGGGATGATGGGGGTTTTTTCTGAGGTAGATTTTATTCAGGCTTAGCGATCATTTGATTTTTTACCCTTAATCTAAAATAGTGTTTCTCTTGACTTTCGGATTCTAACTGTACTCATTATTGTTGGCTTTTTTATTTATTGATAGAGGAGTGGTGACACTTTCATATGATGTTTATTTAAGTTGTCAGATTTAAGGGAATTGCTTTTTTGACATGGAGGTCTCTGAATTAAAGTTATAGATCTAGTTGATTTAGGAGTAATGTCGGCTAATAATAGCAGTGGAATGCAATAAAGAGTGAGATTATTTCAGGTATTCTAGTCGGTATATTTTAAATAATAACTTCTGAGAAATATTGATTATTCGAGACAGAAGATTCAAAAAACTGTCTAAATTATTAGTTCGTCTAAATATATGTCGAAAAAGTTTGAGTGTTTGAAAAAAAGTTAGGTGTACTAATTATTCAAACGTTTGTTGGATTTCTACGTTTCAAAACATTTTAGATTGCGGAATTAATTCCGTATAACCTTCTCTTGGTTGATCTTGGAATTTTTTTTCTGGTGTTAGAAATTGCTTTTGTAATTTACGATTTCTTTTTGTTTTGCAGCTGGTTTTTAGGAGGTTTTTCGGATATGCTTTTTTTGCGATAATAGGGGACTGTGGTAATTTTTTGGATCATTTCAGGTGTTTTCTGTTGTTTCAGCAACGTGTAATTTTGTAAAAAAAAATACGTTTGCTCGCGAGAAGCGTATTCTTTAGGGTAGTATGGTAAAGGGTATTAAGGGTATTTCTGTGTTGTATAATTTCTTTTTTGTTCTGATAATTTATTTTGTATGTTGCATCCTTGGGTTTTTCTATGATTTGCTATTTTCCTTATGCAATGATTTGTATTTTTTTTGAGATTTATTTCTGTTTTGTAAAGTTTGGAATTAATAGTATTTTGAGATCTGAAGCTGGTGTGAAGCGTGAAATAATTTGGATTTGATTTTTTTTTCTAAGTAGTAACTTCTTTGCAATCTTTTGATAAAGCTCATTGTGTTTTCTGTCTCTGTTTGAAATCCACTTTGTGTGGGTGCCGGAGGCTAATTTCAGAAACTACGGGTCATGAAACTGTTCTTCATAATTAGTATTAAATATGAATGAATGATAGAAAAAAAATTAATCCTTGCTTGAATGCAATGCCGTCGAGCATTTTTGAGGCTTTTGGAGTGAATACTATTAGTTTGCGTGATTCTAGGTTGAAAACCATTTCAAAAGGTGATAATACAGTTCTTGCTGTATTTTCAGAAAGATATCCTAGTTGAAATAAATTTATGTCTGTTGACCATTCAGTGTTTTTTTTATCTTCTTCGCTTTTTCATACATGGGATGTTTTGTAACAATGAACGGTTCATGCCTTCAACTAGTCCATTTGTCAATGAAGCATGTGAATTTATAGGCTTCAGTTTTAAGTTAAAAGGGTGGCAGAAAGTGATTGTTCCATTGTTCATAAATTCTGTTCCGTTATCTGTAACAAAGAATTCGGGTAAGCCAAATTTTGCTATACAATGTTCATAGACTTATGTGTATCCATAAAAACTTTACAGCATTTTACAAGGCTTTGTGCTGCCTAACGTGTAAAAGCGTCTACAATCACCATTTTGTATGATTTTTTTTCTGACGGTGGTGACACAAGGCCTTTTGTAACCAATGAAACTCTGTGATTGAAATATAAGCTTTGTACTTTCAAATCAGGTTTCTCTGCGATTTGGTTTTGTTGTGGTAAGGATTCATCGATTGACAGGTGAGACAGCCAATGCAAAGTACTTTAATTCAAATGATTACGTTGGGAAAGTAAAAAGTTTTGTGTGAAGTTCTGACGTGTTTTTTTCTGATCCATTGTGTCCTTTTTAATTTAAGTAGTGCGAAGCATGAAAAGCTATTAAGATTTGATTTTGTGGTAGGAAGGGTATTTTTGCATCCGTATAATGATATTAGAGTAGATAAGTGTTTTCATTTCCGATGATATTGTTAAACTTTCTAAGTAAGATTTTGTTTTCTAAAATGCGTTAAGTTTTGTATTTAAGTCAAGATTTCAATTGGGATATTACAGGGTCCAATTTTTGATACTTTCTGAGTTTATCAGTTGTTAAATTGAATGTGCATGTAAAGGAGATTTTTTGAAATTCTTGAGCTGACAATGGTTTTTTGGGTCTTGGGTAATTTAAATCAAATACCTCATTTATGGTGTATTTTTTCGTTGTTGTCTAATGCTCCTGCTGAATTTATTGTATCAATTAAGTCTTGTCTTTCAATTAACGGCAATTATGGTTTAAGTTGTGGGTTTTTTATGTGATTTTGATTGTGTAGATTCTTTATTCGTGATGATATTGGTGAAGGCCTAAATGGGTTTTTCCTAAAAATCAACATCACAATGATTCTTTTGGCAACTTGAAGTGGAAAGTGTTCTAAAAAGTTTAATTGATTAGTATCAGAGTCGTTTTTAACTGCATTTTCACATTCTATGTTTATATTAAAGTTTTATGGTGATTCTACAGTTGTTTTTTGTTTAAGTAGTCCAGATAATATATCTTTGCCTGCTGATAAAATTATGAGTTAGTTTGGAAAGTTCATTTGAAAAAATGAAATCTTCATTACCTATGGTTAGGATTAGATTTTTGTGTTTCAAGAAAGATAATGGATTGAAGATAACTAAAATTAACTGTTGGATGTTTTAATCCCAGGATTAAAAAATTCATTTCTTGTTAATGTGTATATTTCAGCTGTATATTCTCTCATAAGCAAGGAGAGTCGTAGTTCTGCTTGAGTGGAAATTCGTGAATTTGGTAATATAAAAAAAAATCTTTTATTTGTGCCTTGTGATTGTGAAAAAGCTGCCATAATTCCATCGTTAGATGCGTCGCACATGGCAACGAATGGTTGATTTAAGTGTGTAACAGTGTTCAATATCTGTTCAGTTAAAAGTGTTTTATTTCGTCAAAACGTTTTCGATTTTCTAGAGTCCACTCAAATACGTTTTGTTGACGTAGTAAAATTTAAAAAGGTCGAAAATTTAAATGCATCTGAAACAAAAACATTTTGCCTAAAAAATTAACCTTCCAATGAATTCTTGGATTTTCTTTTTGTTAAATAGTGGTTGAAGTTATCATATTTCATCTACTCTTGTTTTTGAAGTTGTTATTGTTTTTCCTTCAATGATAAGTCCTTGAACTTTTACACGGGTAACAAAAAATGTGATTTAACTGGGGTTGCTTTCATTTATATTTATGAACGATTCATCTTTTGCTTGCGATTGTACGCAATTATCGGCCAATAAAATGATAATGTTTTTACTTAAGATTAGTGATCTAGATTCATCGATTAGAGAGTTTAGACATCTAGAGTGTAATACTGTTTTAAAGAAATCGCCTTTTGGGAGAATAACTACAGGGTTTCTGAATGAATGTTTTGAACCTGTGGAATGTTTTCGTATTAATCAATGAAACCCAAAATCTGTTTATTTTGTCTTATAAATGTATTGGAGCTTTACTGGCATTTTTTTTGAAACCTGCGTTGTACTTAAGTGAAAGATGTTTTGGGGAAAATTTTTTCCGACATCAAAGTTTGATGTTGCATAAACCACATTTTAATCATAATCTGCTAATTTTCAAAAATTTATTAAATCATTCAGGAGTGTTGGAAACTTAACGTTTTTAAAAAAACTGTTTTTCAATTGCATGTTTTAAAAATTTATATATGGGTTTCAAAAAAGAATTTTTCTGAAGTAATCTCTGTTTTTTTTATTCATTAGCGATTTTATCAATAGATAATTTTTCGTTAAGTATTGTAGAATATAAAAAAACTGAATATGAGCTTTACAATATCGTTTACTCTATATGTTTTTTCTTGAGTAGGGTATAATGTTGCGTTTGTTTCGCAATGTTTTAATAGACCTAATAGAAGTGCAATTTTATACGGATAATTATTGAATAAATGTTCTGCTTTTACGTCTGTGTTTAGGTTTTTTTTCTAGATTTAATAGATGAAAATTTTACCCTTAAAAATTGTGATTAGGTTGGTTTTAAGGTCAGACAAATGTAGCTGTTGTGTAATTTGATAACTATTTTATAGATGAACTAGGTTGATTGAAAAATCAGATGCATGTCCAAATGATGGTTTTAATTAAATACGTAATTGGTTGTAAATAGGATAAGTTACTGAACCTAATGGGTATTGCTTGTGAATTTTTTGGGAAAAAAATCAAAAAGCTGTTATTTTACTTTGTGTATTTATCTTTGAAATCTAATTTATTTTGTAAAATACTGCTAATTGTTTTGTATGAAATGTTTTTTTTTTTACTTTTTGTTTAACGTCTGTTATATGGATTGTTTGCTTGGATGGTTTTGTCAGAAGTTTAAATTGTTCCATCGTTCTTGTTTTATAAAAATTAAATGAATTTTTCCAGAGTTTGTTAAACTTGGGGCTTCGTCAACGATATGTTGGATTTATTTGTTTTTGTGTAAATGCTAGATTCATAAAGTTTTTGAGAAAGCGTTTAATCTGGTACAGGTTGGAGTTGATTCGAGTTTCATTTTCGTGTTCTTTTCTTAATACTTTAATAAGTATTGTGCTTTATTTCTCAATTTAAACATCTTTGCTTTCACATTGTATATGAAATCAATGCGTTTCTTATGTTTTCTTGTCTATTCCTGGTAGATCTGCAGTTGTTTCAATTGTAGTTTGCTTTTGATTTATTTGTGGTTGACCTTTAAGTGTACTTCTTCTATAGTTATACTTCTGTCTATCTGGGTATTGTTAAGTATTTCGATGTGCTGATGGACAAAACTTTCTTGATCTACTTTTATAGCTATCAATTCTAGCACTAGAGTTTTTTCGGGGTCTGTTGTTATAGTTTTTGTTAAAAAGTCGGTTTTTGGAATAACTGCGAGACCTGTTATTTGAGTAATTCCATTTTGGTTGTTTAAATAACACGGTTACGGCTGTTTGAAGTATTTCATGATCGTTCTTTCGAATAATATCAGTTTTGATTATCCGAATATGAGCTACAAGAAATGGAATAGTGATTTCTATTGGAATCGTATCTTGAACAACTTTTACTATTTTGATTATTCGGACTAATCGATCTGCTATATCTAACTCGGAATGTTGTGAATTTCGTCTATCTAGAGATCGTCCACGAGAGATATACAAATAATTTGGCTGCGGCCTAATCTTACTAAAATTAGATGGAACTGGTTTTCTTGAACTGTTTTTTTTGAAAAAGTTTGATTGGTAAACATGTATGTTTTTTTTCTCAGGTTTTAATAAAAAGGTTTTTTTGAATCTCTATAATTTGGTGGCCAGTTTGATCCATCTTGTTTTTGTTTGTCTGCATTTGGCGATGCTGTCCGAAACGTACACTTTTTCTTATATGAGTGTTTTCCTAAAAAGTTTGGGTCGTTTTCATTAGTATTTAGAATTTGAATGATTTTTTCTGCTAAAAATTATCAGATTCTCGGATTTTATTAACATGTGACGTTGTTGTCTAAATAATTTTGACATGCTATAAAATTAAGTTTTTTGTTTCCGCTAGCTTGATTGTGATTTCTGCTTGTTCTAATTTGTCTACCACATTGCGGAAATCTATGTCTGGTTCTCGAATGGATGACGAAAGCGATGTTCTCTTTTTTATTGCTTATTTTTGAACTGTGGCCTTAAGGTAATCATTTGAAATTCTGTCATTTAAATTATCATGTGTATTTAGAGAATATGGCATAGTGTGAGGTTATAATACTCATACATGGTAGATAGTGATCTTTTGGTTTTCAGAATATTCAGTATTTACAATTTTCACCAAACTTCAGTATAATAAAATGGGCGAAAAAAAATTTTCGACCCGAGTAGCCGCAGATTTATGCTAGCTTTTGTAGCCTTTTGAAACGCAAGGTATCGTATTCTTTTGATCAAAAAAAATTATTTATTGGTGGCTCTATGCAGCTTTTGAGAATTTTATGACTCGCACTTCAAAATTTTTGAGAAACTATGAAATCGGCATTTGAATCCTCAAATACATCAGACTTTCAGAATCAACTTTTTGAAATTTAAACGGCATTTTATTTTGATGGTTCACGTAAATTTTCAAATCTTTAAAATCAGGACTAAATTTTCGTTACTAAAACTGAGGGGTTTACAAACGAAGAGAAAAAAAATCCATTTATCTCTTGGAGATGATACTTTTTTTATTTGGTCTTTATTTTTTCCTTTTCTCCGATTTTTCATTTTGAATTGATTCGAATTCAATGTTTTTCTATTCCTTATCAAGAGTGATACAATATTTGCTAGTTATGACAAAAAAAACTAAAATTAAATTTATAATTTGTTCATTCTCGCCTTACAGCCGTTTTAATTTTCTATTCTTTCACATTTGCATCTAATGAATCCCAACCAAAACAGTATAGCAGTTTGATTTGTTAATTATGTTACTGTCAGGATGAAACTGAGAAGTTTATTCTATTTCTCCACTTTTACTCGTGGCGTGTTTGTGTAAAACACAAAAAAGACTAGTGTTTGGTTTGAAAAGGGCACAAAATTTAGCTTGTGTACGACAAAAAATTTCCACATCATCATGTTATGTAATAAATGAAAAATAAAACTGGGTAAGGATATTTGAAAACGTAGTTTGAACAGGTTTTGAGCTGTAAAATCTCGGTTAAAAACTCAAAATCTCAATCAGACAAGAAGAAGCCAGCATGCTGTCACTGCAATTTTGAAAAGCAAATCCCAATAAATCAACTCGCCACATTATTGGAATCTGGATTCGACGATGATGAGTAAAACTAAAATCAAGACATCGAGTAACACTTGGATCAAATCGTCTATCATATCAAGGAAGAGAAGGATACAGGAAAAGCTCCAGAATCATTCGAAAGAAAGTGAATGACTCAAAATATTTCACTTCAAATTTTAACGATTTGACTTCAAATTTAGCTAAATTGCCTTTTTTCAAAAAATTAACCTAACTCTTCTTCAGAAAACCAATAATGATGTCAGTATCGAACAACTGTCCATCCAAAAAAGGGGTGAGTTATAGTATTGGAAATAAAACACGGACTTAAAAGAATAATGATTCAGTTGCTTACCTCAGATTAGATTGGACTACTGTCCTCTTTACAGTTGTCAAACAATTAAAAGCTAGTCCGATTTTTTTCATTAATTCAAATTGCATTCTTTTTAAAATATTCAAAACTTTTTCAAAAATTTTTGGTCGGGTATCAAAAAATTAGTGTCGGCATTAAAAAACAGACATTAAAGCGATAACATTCCGGTCTTTTAGGATCCTTAAAAAAACACAAAACAGTAGAAGACTAGCAACTGAAAGACGGAATGATAAAGGTTTTTTTAATTTTGAAAAATTCAAAAATGAGACTACTGAAAATTTTTAAAAGAACGGAAGCTGAAACAGATATCCGATGAACAAAGACTATGATTTTTAAAAATTAGACAAGTGTCCTTTGAAACATACTTGTTTAAGACTGGACCTGTCGAAAATCCTTTTTAATGTTTGTTGCACCCAATTTCAAAGCTCAGTTGAGTTAATCTTTTCTGGAATAATTTTTCTGTCTTTCTTTTGTTTCTTTTTATTTAAGAATTTTCTTAATATAC
The DNA here is from genome assembly GCF_963678635.1 of Symsagittifera roscoffensis. Classification (NCBI taxonomy): domain Eukaryota; kingdom Metazoa; phylum Xenacoelomorpha; order Acoela; family Convolutidae; genus Symsagittifera; species Symsagittifera roscoffensis. Next base: position 39,644,835 of record NC_087071.1, read on the forward strand.
GATCTTAGAGTTTTTATAAATTCTTGAAAAATAAAAGGAGCAACCTAGATCCAAACGAACTGATGATTCAATACTCTGTCGAGGTATAGGTGGACAAATCAATCGACAATGTAGACCCCAGTAATGACCCCAACCCTATAGCTACTATGAAAAATGTTCAAAAAATGCCTAAAACATTTATATTTAACTATCCATTCTATAAATCACACCCTTTTCCAAATGAAATTTAAACTAGAGCTATTTTCATGAATTTGAACGTTCTTAGGTTATATTTATAATTTAGGCTAGATTACTAAGCAATCAATCATCAATGGTCGCTTATTAAAACCACTAGGAACAAATTGACTGTAAGTCAGGATCGGCAGGGCTTCATTGCTTATAAGAGTTTGTAGATTTAGGGGATTGCTTTTCTAGGTTCGTTCTCTCTTTCCCAACGGCACCGCAAAGACGTCAACTGGGCAGTGAATTCAGTGGGGCGACCGAAATTCACTGCTATCTAAAATCCCGGGTTCTTTTGGTGGCATATAATTAAAATGTCAAATCAAAAAATAAAACTCTAATATTTTTGGCACAATTTCCTACTTGCAATTAACATCCAACTAACGCAACTAACACTAAACTGTTCTCTTTCTCTAGTTTCCTTTTTGATACTTTCTGAGTTTATCAGTTGTTAAATTGAATGTGCATGTAAAGGACATTTTTTGAAATTCTTGAGCTGACAATGGTTTTTTGGGTATTGGGTAATTTAAATCAAATACCTCATTTATGGTGTATTTTTTCGTTGTTGTCTAATGCTCCTGCTGAATTTATTGTATCAATTAAGTCTTGTCTTTCAATTAACGGGAATTATGGTTTAAGTTGTGGGTTTTTTATGTGATTTTGATTGTATAGATTCTTTATTCGTGATGATATTGGTGAAGGCCTAAATGGGTTTTTCCTAAAAATCAACATCACAATGATTCTTTTGGCAACTTGAAGTGGAAAGTGTTCTAAAAAGTTTAATTGATTAGTATCAGAGTCGTTTTTAACTGCATTTTCACATTCTATGTTTATATTAAAGTTTTATGGTGATTCTACAGTTGTTTTTTGTTTAAGTAGTCCAGATAATATATCTTTGCCTGCTGATAAAAATATGAGTTAGTTTGGAAAGTTCATTTGAAAAAATGAAATCTTCATTACCTATGGTTAGGATTAGATTTTTGTGTTTCAAGAAAGATAATGGATTGAAGATAACTAAAAAGAACTGTTGGATGTTTTAATCCCAGGATTAAAAAATTCATTTCTTGTTAATGTGTATTTTTCAGCTGTATATTCTCTCATAAGCAAGGAGAGTCGTAGTTCTGCTTGAGTGGAAATTCGTGAATTTGGTAATATAAAAAAAAAACATTTTATTTGTGCCTTGTGATTGTGAAAAAGCTGCCATAATTCCATCGTTAGATGCGTCGCACATGGCAACGAATGGTTGATTTAAGTGTGTAACAGTGTTCAATATCTGTTCAGTTAAAAGTGTTTTATTTCGTCAAAACGTTTTCGATTTTCTAGAGTCCACTCAAATACGTTTTGTTGACGTAGTAAAATTTAAAAAGGTCGAAAATTTAAATGCATCTGAAACAAAAACATTTTGCCTAAAAAATTAACCTTCCAATGAATTCTTGGATTTACTTTTTGTTAAATAGTGGTTGAAGTTATCAGATTTCCTCTACTCCTGATTTTGAAGTTGTTATTGATTTTCCTTCAATGATATGTCCTAGAACTTTTACACGGGTAAGAAAAAATGTGATTTATCTGGAGTTGCTTTCATTTATATTTATGAACACTTCATCTTTTGCTTGCGATTGTAAGCAATTATCGGCCAATAAAATGATAATGTTTTTACTTCAGATTAGTGGTCTAGGTTCATCGATTAGAGAGTTTAGATATCTAGAGTGTAATACTGTTTTAAAGAAATCGCCTTTTGGGAGAATAACTACAGGGTTTCTGAATGAATGTTTTGAACCTGTGGAATGTTTTCGTATTAATCAATGAAACCCAAAATCTGTTTATTTTGTCTTATAAATGTATTGGAGCTTTACTGGCATTTTTTTTGAAACCTGCGTTGTACTTAAGTGAAAGATGTTTTGGGGAAAATTTTTTCTGACATCAAAGTTTGATGTTGCATAAACCACATTTTAATCATAATCTGCTAATTTTCAAAAATTTTTTAAATCATTCAGGAGTGTTGGAAACTTAACGTTGTTAAAAGAACTGTTTTTCAATTGTATGTTTTAAAAATTTATATATGGGTTTCAAAAAAGAATTTTTTTGAAGTAATCTCTGTTTTTTTTTATTCATTAGCGATTTTATCAATAGATAATTTTTCGTTAAGTATTGTAGAATATAAAAAAACTGAATATGAGCTTTACAATATCGTTTACTCTATATGTTTTTTCTTGAGTAGGGTATAATGTTGCGTTTGTTTCGCAATGTTTTAATAGACCTAATAGAAGTGCAATTTTATACGGATATTTATTGAATAAATGTTCTGCTTTTACGTCTGTGTTTAGGTTTTTTTTCAAGATTTAATAGATGAAACTTTTACCCTTAAAAATTGTGATTAGGTTGGTTTTAAGGTCAGACAAATGTAGCTGTTGTGTAATTTGATAACTATTTTATAGATGAACTAGGTTGATTGAAAAATCAGATGCATGTCCAAATGATGGTTTTAATTAAATACGTAATTGGTTGTAAATAGGATAAGTTACTGAACCTAATGGGTATTGCTTGTGAATTTTTTGGGAAAAAAATCAAAAAGCTGTTATTTTACTTTGTGTATTTATCTTTGAAATCTAATTTATTTTGTAAAATACTGCTAATTGTTTTGTATGAAATGTTTTTTTTTTACTTTTTGTTTAACGTCTGTTATATGGATTGTTTGCTTGGATGGTTTTATCAGAAGTTTAAATTGTTCCATCGTTCTTGTTTTATAAAAATTAAATGAATTTTTCCAGAGTTTGTTAAACTTGGGGCTTCGTCAACGATATGTTGGATTTATTTGTTTTTGTGTAAATGCTAGATTCATAAAGTTTTTGAGAAAGCGTTTAATCTGGTACAGGTTGGAGTTGATTCGAGTTTCAATTGCGTGTTCTTTTCTTAATACTTTAATAAGTATTGTGCTTTATTTCTCAATTTAAACATCTTTGCTTTCACATTGTATATGAAATCAATGCGTTTCTTATGTTTTCTTGTCTATTCCTGGTAGATCTGCAGTTGTTTCAATTGTAGTTTGCTTTTGATTTATTTGTGGTTGACCTTTAAGTGTACTTCTTCTATAGTTATACTTCTGTCTATCTGGGTATTGTTAAGTATTTCGATGTGCTGATGGACAAAACTTTCTTGATCTACTTTTATAGCTATCAATTCTAGCACTAGAGTTTTTTCGGGGTCTGTTGTTATAGTTTTTGTTAAAAAGTCGGTTTTTGGAATAACTGCGAGACCTGTTATTTGAGTAATTCCATTTTGGTTGTTTGAATAACACGGTTACGGCTGTTTGAAGTATTTCATGATCGTTCTTTCGAATAATATCAGTTTTGATTATCCGAATATGAGCTACAAGAAATGGAATAGTGATTTCTATTGGAATCGTATCTTGAACAACATTTACTATTTTGATTATTCGGACTAATCGATCTGCTATATCTAACTCGGAATGTTGTGAATTTCGTCTATCTAGAGATTGTCCACGAGAGATATACAAATAATTTGGCTGCGGCCTAATCTTACTAAAATTAGATGGAACTGGTTTTCTTGAACTGTTTTTTTTGAAAAAGTTTGATTGGTAAACATGTATGTTTTTTTTTCTCAGGTTTTAATAAAAAGGTTTTTTTGAATCTCTATAATTTGGTGGCCAGTTTGATCCATCTTGTTTTTGTTTGTCTGCATTTGGCGATGCTGTCCGAAACATACACTTTTTCTTATATGAGTGTTTTCCTAAAAAGTTTGGGTCGTTTTCATTAGTATTTAGAATTTGAATGATTTTTTCTGCTAAAAATTATCAGATTCTCGGATTTTATTAACATGTGACGTTGTTGTCTAAATAATTTTGACATGCTATAAAATTAAGTTTTTTGTTTCCGCTAGCTTGATTGTGATTTCTGCTTGTTCTAATTTGTCTACCACATTGCGGAAATCTATGTCTGGTTCTCGAATGGATGACGAAAGCGATGTTCTCTTTTTTATTGCTTATTTTTGAACTGTGGCCTTAAGGTAATCATTTGAAATTCTGTCATTTAAATTATCATGTGTGTTTAGAGAATATGGCATAGTGTGAGGTTATAATACTCATACATGGTAGATAGTGATCTTTTGGTTTTCAGAATATTCAGTATTTACAATTTTCACCAAACTTCAGTATAATAAAATGGGCGATAAAAAATTTTCGACCCGAGTAGCCGCAGATTTATGCTAGCTTTTGTAGCCTTTTGAAACGCAAGGTATCGTATTCTTTTGATCAAAAAAAATTATTTATTGGTGGCTCTATGCAGCTTTTGAGAATTTTATGACTCGCACTTCAAAATTTTTGAGAAACTATGAAATCGGCATTTGAATCCTCAAATACATCAGACTTTCAGAATCAACTTTTTGAAATTTAAACGGCATTTTATTTTGATGGTTCACGTAAATTTTCAAATCTTTAAAATCAGGACTAAATTTTCGTTACTAAAACTGAGGGGTTTACAAACGAAGAGAAAAAAATCCATTTATCTCTTGGAGTTGATACTTTTTTTATTTGGTCTTTATTTTTTCCTTTTCTCCGATTTTTCATTTTGAATTGATTCGAATTCAATGTTTTTCTATTCCTTATCAAGAGTGACACAATATTTGCTAGTTATGACAAAAAAACTAAAATTAAATTTATAATTTGTTCATGCTCGCCTTACAGCCGTTTTAATTTTCTATTCTTTCACATTTGCATCTAATGAATCCCAACCAAAACAGTATAGCAGTTTGATTTGTTAATTATGTTACTGTCAGGATGAAACTGAGAAGTTTATTCTATTTCTCCACTTTTACTCGTGGCGTGTTTGTGTAAAACACAAAAAAGACTAGTGTTTGATTTGAAAAGGGCACAAAATTTAGCTTGTGTACGACAAAAAATTTCCACATCATCATGTTATGTAATAAATGAAAAATAAAACTGGGTAAGGATATTTGAAAACGTAGTTTGAACAGGTTTTGAGCTGTAAAATCTCGGTTAAAAACTCAAAATCTCAATCAGACAAGAAGAAGCCAGCATGCTGTCACTGCAATTTTGAAAAGCAAATCCCAATAAATCAACTCGCCACTTTATTGGAATCTGGATTCGACGATGATGAGTAAAACTAAAATCAAGACATCGAGTAACACTTGGATCAAATCGTCTATCATATCAAGGAAGAGAAGGATACAGGAAAAGCTCCAGAATCATTCGAAAGAAAGTGAATGACTCAAAATATTTCACTTCAAATTTTAACGATTTGACTTCAAATTTAGCTAAATTGCCTTTTTTCAAAAAATTAACCTAACTCTTCTTCAGAAAACCAATAATGATGTCAGTATCGAACAACTGTCCATCCAAAAAAGGTGTGAGTTATAGTATTGCAAATAAAACACGGACTTAAAAGAATAATGATTCAGTTGCTTACCTCAGATTAGATTGGACTACTGTCCTCTTTACAGTTGTCAAACAATTAAAAGCTAGTCCGATTTTTTTCATTAATTCAAATTGCATTCTTTTTAAAATATTCAAAACTTTTTCAAAAATTTTTGGTCGGGTATCAAAAAATTAGTGTCGGCATTAAAAAACAGACATTAAAGCGATAACATTCCGGTCTTTTAGGATCCTTAAAAAAACACAAAACAGTAGAAGACTAGCAACTGAAAGACGGAATGATAAAGGTTTTTTTAATTTTGAAAAATTCAAAAATGAGACTACTGAAAATTTTTAAAAGACCGGAAGCTGAAACAGATATCCGATGAACAAAGACTATGATTTTTAAAAATTAGACAAGTGTCCTTTGAAACATACTTGTTTAAGACTGGACCTGTCGAAAATCCTTTTTAATGTTTGTTGCACCCAATTTCAAAGCTCAGTTGAGTTAATCTTTTCTGGAATAATTTTTCTGTCTTTCTTTTGTTTCTTTTTATTTAAGAATTTTCTTAATATACGATCTTAGAGTTTTTATAAATTCTTGAAAAATAAAAGGAGCAACCTAGATCCAAACGAACTGATGATTCAATACTCTGTCGAGGTATAGGTGGACAAATCAATCGACAATGTAGACCCCAGTAATGACCCCAACCCTATAGGTACTATGAAAAATGTTCAAAAAATGCCTAAAACATTTATATTTAACTATCCATTCTATAAATCACACCCTTTTCCAAATGAAATTTAAACTAGAGCTATTTTCATGAATTTGAACGTTCTTAGGTGATATTTATAATTTAGGCTAGATTACTAAGCAATCAATCATCAATGGTTGCTTATTAAAACCATTAGGAACAAATTGACTGTAAGTCAGGATCGGCAGGGCTTCATTGCTTATAAGAGTTTGTAGATTTAGGGGATTGCTTTTCTAGGTTCGTTCTCTCTTTCCCAACGGCACCGCAAAGACGTCAACTGGGCAGTGAATTCAGTGGGGCGACCGAAATTCACTGCTATCTAAAATCCCGAAAGGGTTCTTTTGGTGGCATATAATTAAAATGTCAAATCAAAAAATAAAACTCTAATATTTTTGGCACAATTTCCTACTTGCAAATAACATCCAACTAACGCAACTAACACTAAACTGTTCTCTTTCTCTAGAGAACCTCTGATGGGAACCAACTACTCCTAATACTAGCTAACAATTGTTCTGACTTCTAAAGGCTTTCAGGTACTTATCTTTCTGTACACTTAGTTTTGGTCAAGTCACGCCCTTCCCTATCAGTCGTGACATCCGCTTAAATCAGGCGTCCGCACATGTTTTAAGAATTTATCTCTCCCCCTGTAAATTCTGCCACGTGCCAACTTCGGTTTCTTTTATTAACCTTTTCACGCTTATTAGATACTCGGTATGCGTTATAGGTAACAACTTGACCAAGCAAACAATTTTCATACGATACTAATCAGCTAATTCCTGACCTCAGTGACTTCAGCTATCGAGTTCCACTCAATTTCCAAACCATGCTATCTCTATCTTTACTCAGTGACCCTCCCAAGTTCTTTATTTTAACTATCACAATTTTCATGCTGCTCTACCTCCCAATATATGAGTTTTCATCCTAACTTTTAGCAAGGTGACCCAATCTCTTTTCCATGGTTAGGGCCGGGGAATACGCCAGTTTGCGGTGTTAGTCTCAGGGACTTCTATGCAATTTTGGGCTCAAGACGCCCAGGGGTCAACTTGAATTCAACCAGGGGTCAACCGAGGTCAAACTTACATTTTTAGGCTCAGAAACCCATGGGGGTTCTAACTATCAAATCCATCCAGTTTCCTTTAATACTTCAAGTTGTTGCCCCATTTCTAATGTGCATTATCACTTCTTACGAAAAAAAGCTATTAACACCGGAAGGAGTCACCGGAGAGGTTTCACTCAGAAGGGGTCTTTTTTCGAAGTTTGTATCATATGTCGATTGACGCAAAAAAATCTTATGTCAAAAAAATTATTTTGCGTAATCTTCCGGTCTAAAGGGCGTTTTTTCAAGTGCTTATAGTTTCCGATCCACCCACTGGATTTGGTTCAAATTGTAATGCAAGATGTATCTTGCCATTACCTATCATCATTCCAAGTTTCAGCTCCAAGTGATCATTGGAGGCCGAGAAACGACTTCGGATTTTAGGGGTTGGTTTGCTTACTTATGGCATAAAACCGGAAGTAGGGTTCCTATAGGTCTGGGGTTCCGAATAAAAGCTTCCCTCATTTAGACCTACAACAAACCACAACTTGAGCCCAATACCGCCGAATTATTAAATCTTACCTAGAGCACTATGATTATTTCATTTTCATTGCTACATATAGCTTTTATAGCATTGGAGTATGCAGTTAGAGTCTTAAAACAAAATTTCCTAATGTTTCATTATTTGTTTTTGTTTTACTCAATGTTTTCAGAGAATTTATTGGGTAAATTTAAAAAGAAACTGTGAAACAGACTTATAAATTACACTTATAAACTGTAAAAATTGTGAGTGAATGATTGGGAATTGATTAGTAATCTTTAAAATTAAAAATTCAAATATCTTGAGGGTCAGGTTCAGAAAAAGTCCATTGAGGAAGTTACTGTTGCTTGTGTGTTATTGTGTCAAAAGTTTCGCATGCCTTCGATCAACAATTTTAGAGCGTTAACATGATCATAAAATTTCAAGTGGTTGGATGATGTTAACTTCTTCAGGTGTTGCGAAAAACTCATATCTAGTGTCTTGGATTAGGTTATATAATTTTTGATTTCTTTCAAAGTGCGATAATTTCTAATAAGGCGATTTCAACTAGTTGGATGTTTTCAGGCGGGATAATGATGGGACGGTAGTCTTCAGGGGGAAATTCATTGTTGAGAGGGATAAATATATCCATATAGCTGACGGGATCATAATTGCGGAGGATGCCGTGAAATTAGGTATACTTTAAGCAAAATGAGATGTTAAGAAATTATGGTGACGTAGATTTGGAGTTAATAAACATATAGAATTGATGAAGATTTCGAGATGACGAAGTATTGGGGGATGGCGTTTTAGAAGTCTGCATTGTTTATCTAAGTCTTTTAGTTTAGTTTTCAGCATGATTTCGTGTGAACAATTAAAATCACGTTTTTAGGGACTAGAAATTAAAATGCTTTTTAATAGTAACCGAATTTGCTAAAGTATGGTTTCCTTGGTGTTTTGAAGTGCTTTGTTGATTACATGAGTAAATTTCTTACTATATCTCTGTCAAAGATAAAATCAGTTTTGATCATGAACTTTTTCTGTTAGTTGCGAGTTTACTGTGGGGTCAGTGTCATACGGTGAGTCGTCCATGTAACGAATGACTGTGTGATCTTGGTGTGTTATTCAAAACCGATAAGATTTTTGTACATTGAAGCGGTTGAGTGTTTGTGATAAGCCAATGTAGGTAAAATGATTTAAGTTTAGAGCATTTTTGAGTTGGTGAATGTTTGTGTCACAGAGTTCATCATCGTCGGTTGTTTTTTTAAACGAAATTTTGGTTGGGTTATTAAAAGTGTAGAAAGAGTTCAAGGAAAGGTTGGGAGAAGGAAAATTCATCGAAGTATTGGGCTTGTCGGGCCTGGTTTGCGTTATTTAGTGTATGAAAATTGAGGGGAGAAGGTAAGGTTTCCAACTAAAATTTTGGTGTGTCAGCGAGACGGGATGATTACTTCGAACCAGTCCAGATAATGATGTGTTATTGTGGTATTGGGGCAAGTTATGATGTGTTATTGGGGTATTTTCGTTTCATAAGAATGTTATTGGGTTATTGGGGCAAGTTATGATGTGTTATTGGGGTATTTTCGTTTCATAAGAATACGTTGTGCGCTGGTACGGCATTGTGGATGGATGATGTAGATGATTCTAAGCTCGAACCAGATGGAGTTTTTTGATGAATAGCGAGTACGTTTGTTGTTGATTTTTAAGGAAATTGTCAAGATAAGGCTCAAGTTGGTCATGAGCATGGGACTATGGACATCGGAGGCATGACTGAAAAGAGGAGAAAGAATGGGGGTAGCAGCAGTGAATAAGAGCTCTAAGTGGAATTTATTACGGGGTTGGAAGAGTTATAGGTTGTAAATGTGGTTGCAAAAATAGTGGGGCTTTTCTCGGAATCTAAAATTTCAACAAATGTATCAATTGCAGGAATTTTTGAACTGGGTTTAATGTCAAAAATAGTTTGCATTGAGTCCTCAGAGCTCAATTGTGGTGAGATAGATAAAAACTGGGGCTAAAAATGGCTAGGATAGAAGAGGTGAGGTCTGAGATGGATACTGTAAGATAAACGAGTAGATGATTGGGGTTGAGTTGGTTGACTCAATGAAGGTGTGGACTGGGGATTTTTTAAGGGGGTTGACAGGTGGGGAAATTTTATTGGTTTTAGGTCAGCTATATCGGTTTTTTTTTGGTTATATTTTGTCAATTGGTTAAGAAAAATTTGTGTTCTTGGTAACTTTCTTCGTCAAAAAGTATTATCAAAAAATCTGCGAATTCAAATGCGATTAGTGTTTTCTTTTACCTTTATGAAGGGTCAAAATGAGGAAAACTACTTAAAATAGGAAAATGATGAAAACATCCGAAAGTCTACTTTATTTAACATTTTTTGATCGTTTATGAAAAAAAAGTACCTTTATTATCGTACCTGGTTAGTTGATCGATGATTTTTTAAAGAAAAGCTTAGGTCTGAAGAACTTTAAGTATGTTCATTATGAATTCTAAAATTTGCTAAGAAAAAACAAAAATTGATGACACTTTTTTCAGGGTCCAATTTTTGATACTTTTTGAGTTTATCAGTTGTTAAATTGACTGTGCGTGTGAAGGAGATTTTTTGAAATTCTAGAGCTGACAATGGTTTTTTGTCTATTGGGTAATTTAAATCAAATATCTCATTTATGGTCTATTTTTTCGTTGTTGTCTAATGCCGCTGCTGAATTTATTGTATCAATTAAGTTTTGTCTTTCAATTAACAGAAATTATTGTTTAAGTTGTGGGTTTTTTTATGTGATTTCGATTGTGTAGATTCTTTATTCGTGATGATATTGGTGAAGGCCTAAATAAGTTTTTCCTAAAAATCAACATCACAATGATTCTTTTGGCAACGTGAGTGAAGTGGAAACTGTTCTAAATTGTTTATTTGATTAGTATCAGAGTCGTTTTTAACTGCATTTTCAAATTCTATGTTTATGTTAAAGTTTTATGGTGATTCTACAGTTGTTTTTTGTTTAAGTAGTCCAGATAATATATCTTTGCCTGCTGATAAAATTATGAGTTAGTTTGGAAAGTTCATTTGAAAAAATGAAATCTTCATTACCTATGGTTAGTATTAGATTTTTGTGTTTCAAGAAAGATAAGGGATTGAAGATAACTAAAAAGAACTGTTGGTTGTTTTACTCCCAGGATTAAAAAACTCATTTCTTGTTAATTTGTATGTTTTACCTGTATATTCTCTCATAAGCAAGGAGAGTCGTAGTTCTGCTTGAGTGGAAGTTCGTGAATTTGGTAATGTCAAAAAAAAACATTTTATTTGTGCCTTGTGATGTGAAAAGGCTGTCATAATTCCAATGTTAGATGCGTCGCACATGGCAACGAATGGTTGATTTAAGTCTGTAACAGTGTTCGATATCTGTTAAAAGTGTTTTATTTCGTCAAAACGTTTTCGATTTTCTAGATTCCACTCAAAAATGTTTTGTTGACGTAGTAAAATTTAAAATGGTCGAAATTTTAAATGCATCTAAAACATAAACATATTTGCCTAAAACATTAACCTTCCAATGAATTCTTGGATTTACTTTTTGTTAAATAGTGGTTGAAGTTATCAGATTTCCTCTACTCCTGATTTTGAAGTTGTTATTGTTTTTCCTTCAATGATATGTCCTAAAACTTTTACACGGGTAAGAAAAAATGTGATTTATCTGGAGTTGCTCTCATTTATATTTATGAACACTTCATCTTTTGCTTGCGATTGTAAGCAATTATCGGCCAATAAAATGATAATGTTTTTACTTCAGATTAGTGGTCTAGGTTCATCGATTAGAGAGTTTAGATATCTAGAGTGTAATACTGTTTTAAAGAAATCGCCTTTTGGGAGAATAACTACAGGGTTTCTGAATGAATGTTTTGAACCTGTGGAATGTTTTCGTATTAATCAATGAAACCCAAAATCTGTTTATTTTGTCTTATAAATGTATTGGAGCTTTACTGGCATTTTTTTTGAAACCTGCGTTGTACTTAAGTGAAAGATGTTTTGGGGAAAATTTTTTCCGACATCAAAGTTTGATGTTGCATAAACCACATTTTAATCATAATCTGCTAATTTTCAAAAATTTATTAAATCATTCAGGAGTGTTGGAAACTTAACGTTTTTAAAAAAACTGTTTTTCAATTGTATTTTTTAAAAATTTAAATATGTGTTTCAAAAAAGAGTTTTTTGAAATAATCTCTGTTTTTTTTCGATTCATTAGCAATTTTATCAATTTATGATAATTATTACGATTCATTAACAATAATTTTTCGTTAAGTATTGCAGAATATAAAAAACTGAATAGGAGCTTTACAATATCGTTTACTCTATATGTTTTCTCTTGAGTAGGGTATAAAATTGCGTTTGTTTCGCAATGTTTTAATAGTCCTAATGGAAGTGCGATTTTATACGGATATTTATTGTATATATGTTCTGCTATTACGTCTGTGTTTAGGTTTTTTGTAGATTTAATAGAAGAAAATTTTACCCTAAAAATTGTGATTAGGTTGGTTTCAAGGTCAGACATATGTAGTTGTTGCGTAATTTGATAACCATTTTATATATGAAATAGGTTGATTGAAAAATCAGATGCATGTCCAAATGATGGTTTTAAATATATACGTAATTGGTTATAAATTACTCAACCTAATGGGTATTGCTTGTGAAGTTTTTGGGAAAAAAATCAAAAAGCTGTTATTTTACTTTGTGTATTTATCTTTGAAATCTAATTTATTTTGTAAAATACTGCTAATTGTTTTGTATGAAATGTTATTTTTTTACTTTTTGTTTAACGTCTGTTATATGGATTGTTTGCTTGGATGGTTTTATCAGAAGTTTGAATTGTTCCATCGGTTTTTTTTTTACAAGAATTAAATGATTTTTCCATAGTTTGTTAAACTTGGGGCTTCGTCAACGATATGTTGGATTTATTTATTTTGGTGTCATTTCTAGATTCATAAAATTTTTGAGATATCGTTTAATCTGGTAATGGTTGGTGTTGATTCGAGTTTCTTTTTTGTGTTCTTTCCTTAATATTTTAATAAGTATTGTGCTTTCTTTCTCAATTTAAACATCTTTGCTTTCACATTGTACATGGAATCAACGCGTTTCTTATGTTTTCTTGTCTCTTCCTGGTAGATCTGGAGTTGTTTCAATTGTAGTTTGCTTTTGATATATTTGTGGTTGACATTTAAGTGTACTTCTTCTATAGTTATAATTATGTCTATCTGGGTTTTGTTAAGTATTTCGATGTAGTGATTGAGAAAACTTTTCTGATCTGCTTTGATAGCTATCAATTCTAGCACTAGAGTTTTTACAGGGTCTGTTGTTATAGTTTTTGTTAAAAGGTCGGTTTTTGGAATGGTTGAGAGATCTGTTATTTGAGTAATTCCATTTTGGTTGTTTAAATAACACGGTTATGGCTGTTTGAAGTGTTTCATGATCGATCTTTCGATTAAAATCGGTTTTGAGTATCCGAATATGAACTACAAGAATTGGAATAGTGACTTCTATCAGAATCGTATCTTGAACAACTTTTACTATATTGATTATTCGGACTAATCGATCCACTATATCTAACTTGTGATAAATGTTGTGAATTTCGTCTATCTAGAGATCGTCCACGAGAGGTAAACGAATAATTTGGTTGCGGCCTGCTCTTACTAAAAATAGATGGAACTGGTTTTCTTGAACTATTTTTTTTTGAAAAAATTTGATTGGTAAACATGGATGTTTTTTTCAGGTTTTCAAAAAAAGATTTTTTTTGGTTCTCTATGTTTTGGAGGCAAGTTTGATTCATCTTGTTTTTTTTGTCTGCATTTGACAATGCTGTCCAAAATGTACACTATTTCCTAAATGAGTGTTTTCCTACAAAGCTTGGGTCGTTTTCATTAGTATTCAGAATTTGAATGATTTTTTCTGCTAAAAAATCATCAGATTCTCGGATTTTATTAACATGTGTCGTTGTTGCTAAAAAAATTTTGACATGCTATAAAATTAAGTTTTTTGTTTCCGCTAGCTTGATTGTGATTTCTACTTATTCTAATTTGTCTATCACTTTGCGGAAATCTATGTCTGGTTGTCGAATTGATGACGAAAGCGATGTTCTCTTTTTTATTGCTTATTTTTGAACTGTGGCCTTAAGGTAATCATTTGAATTTCTGTCATTTTATTATCATGTATATTTAGAGAATATGGAATAGTGTGAGGTTATAATACTCATACATGGTAGATAGTGATCTTTTACCTCTCACCAATTTTCGGTATTTACAATTTTCACCAAGTTTCAGCATAATAAAATGGGCGAAAAAAAAATTTCCGACACGGGTCGCCGCAGATTTATGCTAGCTTTTGTAGCCTTTTGAAACGCAAGGTATCCTATTCGTTTGACCAAAAAAAGTATTTATTGGTGGCTCTATGCAGCTTTTGAGAATTTTATGACTCGCACTTCAAAATTTTGGTGAAACTATGAAATCGGCATTTGAATCCTTAAACACATCAGACTTTCAGAATGAATTTTTTGAAAACTGTACGGCATATTATTTTGATTGTTCACCTAAAATTTCAAATCATTAAAATCAGGACGAAGTTTTCGTTACTAAAACTGAGGGGTTTACAAACGAAGAGAAAAAAATCCATTTATCTCTTGGAGATTGATACTTTTTTTATTTGGTCTTTATTTTTTCCTTTTCTCCAATTTATCATTTTGAATTGATTCGAATTCAATGTTTTTCTATCCTTATCAAGAGTGATACAAAATTTGCTAGTTATGACAAAAAAACTAAAACTAAACTTATAATTTGTTCATTCTCGCCTTACAGCCGTTTCAATTTTCTATTCGTTCACATTTGCATCTAATGAATCCCAACCAAAACAGTATAGCAGTTTGATTTGTTAATTATGTTACGGTCAGGATGAAACTGAGAAATTTATTCTATTTCTCTACTAACTGTCCATCCAAAAAGTTATAGTATTGCAGATAAAACACGGACTTAAAAGAATAATGATTTAATTGCTTACCTAAGATTAGATTGGACTACTGTCCTCTTTACCGTTGTCAAACAATTAAATGCTAGTCCGATTTTTTTCATTATTTCAAATTGCATTCTTTTTAAAAAATAAACAATTTTTCAAAAATTTTTGATCGGGTATCAAAAAGTTTGTGTCGGCAGTAAAAAACAGACATTAAAGCGATAAGATTCCGGTCTTTTTGGATCCTAAAAAAGACACAAAAAAAATAGAAGACCTGCAACTGAAAGACGGAATGATGAATGTATTTTTAAAATTGAAAAATTCAAAAATGAGACTGAAAATTTTTCCGGAAGCTGAAACAGATATCCGATGAAAAAAGGCTATGATTTTTAAAAATTCGACAAAAGTCCTTTGAAGCATATTTGTTTAAGATTGGTTCTGTCAAAAACACTTTAAAATTTTTGTTGCACTCCAATTTCAAAGCTCAGTTGAGTTAATCTTTTCCGGAATAGTTTTTCTGTCTTTCTTTTGTTTCTTTTTATTTAAGAATTTTATTAATATACGATCTTAGAATTTTTATAAATTCTTGAAAAATAAAAGGAGCAAACTGGATCCAAACGAACTGATGATGCAATACTCTGATGAGGAATAGGTGGACAAATCAATCGAAAATGTAGACCCCAGTAATGACCCCAACCCTATAGGTACAAAGAAAAGTGTTCAAAAATTGCCTAAATTATTTATATTTAACTATCCATTCTATAAAACACACCCTTTTCCAAATAAAATTTAAACTAGAGCTATTTTCATGAATTGGATGTTCTTAGGTGATACTTTTAGTTTAGGCTAGATTACTAAGCAATCAATCATCAGTGGTCGCTTATTAAAACCACTAGGAGCAAATTGACTGTAAGTCAGGATCGGCAGGGCTTCATTGGTTATAAGAGTTTGTAGATTTTCGGGAATTGCTTTTCTAGGTTCGTTCTCTCTTTCCTAACGACATAGCAAAGACGTCACCTGGGCAGTAAATTCAGTGGGGCGACCGAAATTCACTGCTATCTACGATCCCGAAAGGGTTCTTTTGGTGGCAACTATAATCTAAATATCAAATCAAAAATTTAAAACTCTAATATTTTTGGCACAATTTCCTACTTGCAAATAACATCCAACTAACGCAACTAACACTAAACTGTTCTCTTTCTCTAGAGAACCTCTGAGTGGAACCAACTACTCCTTATACTAGCTAACAATTGTTCTGACTTCTAAAGGCTTTCCGGTACTTATCTTTCTGTACACTTAAGTCACGCCCTTCCCTATCAGTCGTGACATCTGCTTAAATCAGGCGTCCGCGTAGGTTTTAAGACTTTATCCCTCCCCCTGTCAACTCCGCCACGTGCCAACTTCGGTTTCTTTTATCAATTTTTTCACGCTTATTAGATACCCGGTATGCGTTATGGGTAACAATTTGACCAAGCAAACAAATTTCATACGATACTAATCAGCTAATTCCTGACCTCAGTGACTTGAGCTATCGAGTTCCACTCAACTTCCAAACCATGCTATCTCTAGCTTTACTCAATGACCCTCCCAAGTGCTTTTATTTAAAAAATCACAGGAGTAGGAAGATACCATTTTCATGGGTAGCAATTTCATTCCAAGCATCTAAAACATTGATCTGTACTTTTTTCCAGTCTGACCTTTTAGCTATCAGGGTAACGTAACTCGTCTATTAGGGCTCAAATGAAACCGAAAAGTCACCTCCGGGGTAGCTAAGTAAAACCCCGTCAGTTCACACTATTTAGGAGACCTAATTCTCATGCTGCGGTCCTATCACTATCAATTTCCTCTGGGACTGCTTTCCTTTGGTCTAGTTGAATTGCTGTTATTAGACCAATGGCCAAGCTAAACTAACCCTAATGTTCACCAATTCCACTTTGGATTATCTCTACTATCTCAAGGTTGCTTTATAAAACTATATCTCTTTCACTCTGCTCTACCTCCTAATAACTGAGTTTTCATCCTAACTTTTAGCAAGGTGACCCAATCTGTTTTCCATGGTTAGGGCCGGGGAATACGCCAGTTTTCGGTGTTAGTCTCGGGGACTTCTATGCAATTTTGGGCTCAAGACGCCCAGGGGTCAACTTGAATTCAACCAGGGGTCAACCGAGGTCAAACTTACATTTTTAGGCTCAGAAACCCATGGGGGTTCTAAGTACCAAATCCATCCACTTTCCATTAATTTTTCACAATTTGCCCCATTTCTAATGTGCATTATCACTTCTTACGAAAAAAAGCTATAAACACCGGAAGAAGTCACCGGAGAGGTTTCACTCAGAAGGGGTCTTTTTTCGAAGTTTGTATCATATGTCGATTGACGCAAAAAAATCACATTGCAAAAAAAAATATTTTGCGTAATCTTCCGGTCTAGGGGGCGTTTTTTCTAGTGCTTATAGCTTCCGATCCACCCACTGGATTTGGTTCAAATTGTAATACAAGATGTATCTTGCCAGTACCTATCATCATTCCAAGTTTCAGCTCCCCGTGATCATTGGAGGTCGAGAAACGACTTCCGGATTCTAGGGGTTGGTTTGCTTACTTATGGCATAAAACCGGAATTAGGGTTCCTATAGGTCTGTGGTTCCGAATAAAAGCTTCCCTAAACTAGACCTACAACAAATCACAACTTGAGCCCAATACCGCCTCTTGTTTCCGAGTTCTGATAGGGCCATTTATGCTTCCGGGGACCGTTATCACTTGCCCCCCAGGGGTCTGAGGAGTTCCGTTGTTCGTATGCCCTGGTCAAATCATCCACAGTATCGATCTTCTTTGTATAACAGCAGCCTTCTTAGCTCCGATTTTGGGGGGTTGGGTTCGCCGATTTCGTCAAATTTTATTTTCTGACATAGGAGGGACAATACATTCGAAGAATGAACTACTTTGAACACGTCCCTTTGTTTGCTGTAATGCTTAACTTCTTAAAATCAATCTTACGCTCAGGTTACAATAGCATGTAATACAGTAGAGTCATCGAATCTACAGTCTTCCCTTCTAGTCTATTATTCTCCCGAATAATGCTAATGACAAATTTTAAGTTACCTTCTTTCGACCAAATTAGATAACCCTATCTTAACCCTTAACCTATTATACTCGGTTCAATCTACTCAATGTCTTTTCTCGACATCTTAATCTAGTTCCTAATTTAAGCCCATTAATCTCAGACCCGTCGGTCAGTACCCACTATTTAAATACAAAGCTAACCGCTATGTTATATAGATCAGGATAGCTTGACTTGGGGACTCAAACGATAATTAATTTTCTTATCTGGTTGCGAGCCAACCTCTTACGGTGCTAGGTTTGTTGATATGAAATAACTAATATTCAGTTTTGAGTTGGAGTCACACCCTAAAATGATTAGCAACAAATACACGATTAATTGGGTTTAGTTTTTCTGAAAGTTATCAAATCACGACCGCTCTCCCCTCTCTCTCCATCCCCCTCGTCACAGCGTAGTATCAATCATAACGCTGGTCTCGATTCTCGGCCCGCGCCCAGAAACACCCCTCAACTTCCCTCGGACGTAGTTGATTCATCTCCGCATCAAAGATGTGCTGGTCGTATCACTCGTCCCGGTAGTTCTCGAAGCATTTGCCTTGTCAAATGATAAGTTCTCTGGGTCTCTGGTTGGTAGATAGATCTGTCCGCTAAATGAATTCCCTCTCAGCGGACCCTGGGGTTAACTGCTTGGCATCGGTTATCCTCTGTCACAGGGAGGGTCGTATTTTGCTGGCAGTTCCCGTCGTGCCTCGCGCATCATTAATCCGCAGCAATTCGAATGCTCGGGATCATCTTCTCGTCGCCCCCTGTTAGTTACTTGTGCATGTCGACTGTTCAAGATTGCCAGGGGGCTCACCAGAAGCCATGTCACGACTCAGTAGCGCACAAATCTGTTACGTAGAATCTGCCAATGGAAGGGCGTATGCTTTTGCAAAACTTCATCCGCGAAAAGATTGGCAATTTTGGGCAAAACAACCTCAACCACAGATCCTTCCGGTAACTAGATGAAATTGAGACGGAATGCTTCGACCATCTCACTCCGTGCTTGTTCACGTAGAACTTCCGGTATCACCACGCCGGAAAGATTTCTCTCTGCTTCTTCCAGGGTTGCAAACGGGGTCTGGATGAGGGGATATTGCCTAATCGTAATGGTTATACCCGAATTGTATTAGCAAGCTCTCGGTTCGGGTACCAGCACCAAAGCACGTGTCTCGATTCGACCGTCGCAACTCGGTCGGAGAAAGCAGCTCTGACACCCCGCTGTTGGCTCGCCGCTTTCTTTAGCCCCCTGCTCTAGTTGAACAGCCTGAAGTCGTCGTCCTGTGAAGTAACCGAGTAAGTAGAATCTTCCAGGCACATGGCCGTGGGAGTCTCGGTTCAAACAATTACATTCTGAGGGAACAATCTCAACGCAGTCGTTGGCAAGTCGAAGAAAAGACTAGCCAAATACGAAGATTCGCTACTACGAGACATAGCAAATTGACTCAGGCAAAATTTGAGGCGGTGGCTCCCACTGCAGTCTGCCGAAATAACATCCCATAAAATTGTCGCGACGCTCCGATACTAAAACATGCGTGCGTGAAAACCTGTTTTGAGTCGCTGTGAATGCTCCATCTACCGGCTGAGGAAGAGAACTCAGCCGATACACTTCAAGTAGTCCCATCGTGTGATGAACGGGGATGCTGACAAGCACGTTTATCCCCGTTCCTGTAATTACTGTCAACTGTACGAGATCGAATCCGCAGTAAGTCATCAGCTCAGTCCTGAGTATGACCTCTTGAATCTTGTCTAGGTGATTTCCATCTAGAATGTCGGTCAGCACCTCTGAGGGTATCAAAGTTGCCGGTACGAATCCGCGGACAAATGCACTCAACGCGTCATCCAGGGGTAGCCGTAGTTGTGGACCGCCATTTTGTTAGCAATCAGCTCTGCACGTATGTTTCCCAGGGTCTGCGAATGATTCGCAACAACATTGGAGAACTTCACTGCATGGCTATAAAGGGAAGCCCATTGATATTGGTTACACGCGGTCTTCCGATTTCGTTGATTGTCGGTCTCGTTGACCAGGTTCAGGAGTTTCCCAAGGAATAGCTCAAAATTTGTGTTGGAATCATATAAAATCAATTTCAACTGGGGAATGGCTCAACAGGTGCAGCTTCTCGCCTAATAGCGCGATTGTCCAAAGATGGCCGTCCAAAAAGAGGCCTCTTCTCACAATCGATTTAATCCCGATCTGTCGCCGCATAAACCAAAGAAGGCGAAACAATGGCACAATCTATCCTTCAGTATAGGGGCAAGTATAATCGAAGCGGCAACTCATCCGAGCGCCGGCTTGATCCACCTATTGTCGCGTGAAGTACCCTCCTCATCTTTGTCCACAAAAAATGTAGCCCGATTTCTCGTATCCTCCCCTGTTGACTCAATTTCTTCTATCTCATACTCAATTCCCTTGAATGCGAGGCGTTCAATGTTGATTAAAGACTCCGTAGTGCAAAGGTCCCCACAAATCTTCCCCTCGTGTCCTACCATGTCTTGGCCAACATGTACTGGTGATCTTGAAAACCTAGGTCAAGGAGAGTACTGTTGATTTCTGGTACTACGGGAAACGGCACTGAAACCCAGGTCGTCTCCAACGCACTCGCGATGATGAGGGGGGTTTCCTGCACAAGCGGAGAAAGACCATCACGACTAGCCACGAGCCCCCTCTCTGAGTACAATCAACCATCAATTGTTCGATTCGGGGGTCAGTGCCCGCCTGCTATCGTCCTGAATTGGCCCAACTTGTGGCAGCCGACTCCTCTGTCCACCAGCACCGCGACTCGCATCTGCTCCCGGCTCTGGTACCTTATCGGCAACTCTCGCGAAATGCAGCATCTTTCTGTTCCTGACCCGTGACGTCTTATTGACTAGCTCCAGGGCTTAGGCCCGAGCAACGGCCAGAGTCAGGCTCCTCAATTTTTCCCGCAAAAGCTGGTTTTCGAGCTCCACATCAAACAGCCCGTCGATGAACAGCTCAAGCTTCGTGTCATCTCTAGCCTGGGCTCCGATATTCGCATTGGCTACAGCACCAAGGGACCGGACTCGTCTGGAGAACTCCGAAAGACCCTCTTTTTTGCCTTGCATCAAATTCTTAAACTCCGCTCAGGCGCCTGCTGCGTCCGAAACGGCATCATCATGTGATCGAGCTCGACGAGCATCTTAGCAAACGTTGGCTCGTGGTAGCCCTCAATCTCTTCTCGAAAGTTGGAAGATAAGCTTGTAAGTTGCCCCAGAGCGTAACTCGTCAAACAGGTTGGCTGGACAATTCTGGCCTGCTCGCGCTCCCAGCGGTTGGCGTCTGCGACCCAAGTGAATTGCTCCCTCTAGTCCGCTCAACCCTGGTAGTTACATGAAGGAAATCGATCTGGCCGTATTGCCCCGAATCCAAATACGCCCTGTTGCCTGTCCAGCGCGTTTGCTGCTGCAAATTCCGCTTCAGCAATCAGCCGCCTGACTTGCTCTTCCATGTCCTATTACATCCGAGTCATCAATTGGCAACACCACTTTGCATGTGCAATCCAGAAAATGGCCCACCCAGGTGCGCCAATGATGATTTAGGGGATTGCTAATCTAGGTTCCTTTCTTCGGTTTCTTTTATCAATCTTTTCACCCTTATTATATACCTGTACGCGGTAGTTGTTACAATTTGACCAAGCAAACAAATGTCAAACGATACTAATCAGCTAATTCCTGACCTCAGTGACTTCAGCTATCAAGTTCAACTCAACTTCCAAACCATGCTATCTCTATCTTTACTCAGTGACCCTCCCAAGTTCTTTATTTTAACTATCACAAGAGTAGGAAGATTTTCATGGGTAGCAATTTCATTCCAAGCATCTAAAACTGTGATCTGTACTTTTTTCCATTCTGGTCTTCTAGCTATCAAGGTAACGTAATTCGTCTATTAGGGTTCAAATCAAACCAAAAAGTCACCTCCGGGGTACCTAAGTAAAACCCCGTCAGTTCACACTATTTAGGAGACCTAATTCTCATGCTGCGGTCCTATTACTATCAATTTCCTCTGGGACTGCTTTTCTTTGGTCTAGTTGAACTGCTGTTAATAGACCAATGGCCAAGCTAAACTAACCCCAATGTTTACCAAGTCCACTTTGGATTAACTCTACTACCTCAAGGTTGCTTTATAAAACTATAACTCTTTCATGCTGCTCTTCCTCCCAATATATGCTAATTACTGAGCTCAGTGACTTCAGCCCTCGAGTTCTACTCAACCTCCAAACCATGCTATGTTTACTCAGTGAACCTGACCAGGTCTTTTTTTTTTAATTATCACGTTAACGTTCCGACCTTCCAAGGGTAGGTGGAGACCCTTTTAATGGGTAGCTAATTCATTCCAAGCATCTAAAACTTCGATCGGTACTCTATTCTAATACCGATCTTCCAGCTATCAGGATAAGGTAAATCGTCTATTAGGGGTCAAATCAAACCAAAAATCCACCTCCGGGAAGCTAAGTAAATTCCCCGTCCGTTTTCACTATTTAAGGGACCTAATTCTCATGCTGCCGTCCTATCAATATCAGCTTTCTCTGCGACTACTTTTCTATGGTCTAGTTAATTTGCTATTATTAGATCTTTCGCCAATCCAAACTGACACTATTGCTTACCAAGTCCACTCTGAATTAACTCTACTACCTCAAGGTTGCTTTATAAAAACAATATTTCTATCAGCTTCTTGTCTACTTCCCAATATATGAGTTACACTCCCAACTTTTAGCACGGTGACCCATTGTCGTTTCCAAGGGTTTGTTTGGGGAATACGTTAATCTTTAGTACCATCCATATACGGTTAATGCTTCACAAGTTATCCCATTTCTAATTTCCATTGTCTCTTTTTCCGGAAAAGTCTATTAATACCGGTAGGAGTCACCGGAGGGGTTTCACTCACAAGGGGTGTTTTTTCGGTGGTCATATCTAACGTCGATTACCGCATTAAAATCATTCGGCCATCGTTCATAGTTTTGCGTAAATTGCCTATTTCCGGTCTAAAGGGGCGTTTTCCAAGTGCTAATAGCTTCCGATTCACCCGCCGAATTTGATTCAAATTATAACACAAAATTTATCTTGCAACTACCTACCATATCTCCAATTTTCAACCCACTGTGGTTATTGGAGGTCGAGAAACGACTTTCGGAAGTTAGGGGTTGGTTTGTTTTCTCGCCCTTGTTAACTCTGGGGTTCCAAACTTAAGCTTCCCTCAACTAGGTTTACAACATACTAAATTTTGAGCCCAATACCGCCTCTAAATTCGGAGTTCTGATAGGGCCATTTACTTTTCCGGAGACCGTTATCACTTGCCCCCAAAGGGTCTGAGGAGTCCCGTTGTTCGTATGCCCGGGTCAAATCATCCCTAGTCTCGCTCCTCTTTTTATAACTTTAGTTTTTCTAGTTCCAATTTGGGGCGGGGGGTTCACCAATGTTGTCAAATTTTATTTTCTGAGATAAGAGGGACGACATCTTCGAAGAGTGAACTATTTTGAACTCGACCATTTGCTTGCTGATCTTCTTAACTTCATGACAAATCAATTTTACGCTCAGGTTAATATTTCACAGCACACTTCTCCACCAATTTGCCAAGGTTGAGCAGTTTTTACCAAAAAATTGCTTCCGAAGTGAAGTTTTATTTCAGGAGTTTAAACTTACGCTTGTGCAGCCAGCAATAATTGCAAATGCGAAACTGAATAACGAAATTTTCGACAAGCTTTCCTGTAAAAATTTTAATTGATGTAGAAACCACTGATTCTTAAAATTAAAATTTTTGTCGCAGAAAGCCTGACATAATTTTTTAAACATATTAGAGCTAATTCGTTTAATGAAATTTGTTTATGTTGGTCATCTACTTCAAAAAAATGTTATACTGATACTTTAACTCTAAGTTTTTTTTACCGTCCGTTTTCTTACTTTGGATTCATGTATTGTGAGATTTCATGTACCGTGAGCTAACAAAATTCATTTTAAAATTTCCTGCAACCGTGATTGTTTTTTCGAACTCGATAACCATACGCATGAAAACTGTAAGCTTTTCAGTAGTCAATGAAAGCTTTCATTTCAAAAGCCATTTTTGAAGACTTACCAAAAAAGTTTAGCACCTGTCGACAGAATACATGTAAAGAATTCAAGCAGAGGTCCAGTGAATTCATTGCCTCTGAAAAGTTCAATTGCCTCTCACATTTTTTCAGAATTGGTGATTTTTGTTTTAATTGTAGCATTTGTAACCTTTGTAGCATTTCCTTTCTGTGTCTCTTGTAGCCTGTGTAGCATTTGTAACCTTTGTAGCATTTCCTTTCTCTTTGTAGCTCTCTTCGGATCGTTTCATTTGTCAGATGTACGGTAACCGTAAAAAGTAATGTAGTCACCTATCAGAGGTATACTCGGAAGTAACAAGAGCGGCGGCAAAAAGGCTGCAGTTCCACCTCCCAATCGATAATTTGGATTCTTGAGCCCTCTCTTGATCCGTGCTCGCTGCAAACCGCATTGTATCCAATACTGACAGCTAATTAACTTACTTAAAAATATAAGCAAAAAGAATTTAGTGGACTCAACACCAGTGGTTATCGAATTATAGGTAAGTCCATATTCTCATGAACGTTTCTAATCTAGTTTCAATTGTTCAAACAACTATTCTGCAAACATTGCGAGGCAAAGTTCTCCACATCCAAACAACTCAGAAACGAAGCGAGTTTTAATAAAAACATGAAAAACTACTATGGGTGCCGATTTATTCACAACATCGGATTCGACGATGTTAATTTTCCCGTAATTGAGAGAAGTAATGCAAGCGATTGCGAAGCAGCCTCTTGGGCTGGAGGAATCAACTACTCAACCAAGATAACCAGTCTTGATCTCGCGCTCAATTGGAGAGCAACAATTGTTACTCTTGGGATTTACTCGAGTGAGGGTACTTACTCCCATTGCCGACGTGACCCTAAGTCTTTTATGCGTGATTGTGCACGGATACACCAAATACCAATTTCAAATCATTCGTAAAACAAATGAAGACAAAAAACTTGCGCAGCGATGCCCAAACATAAAATAAGAAGGCGTAGCGGTAGTTCTAAATCGCGTCCGCGCTCACAGGATAATAAGGCTGTAA
This sequence comes from Symsagittifera roscoffensis, assembly GCF_963678635.1. Classification (NCBI taxonomy): domain Eukaryota; kingdom Metazoa; phylum Xenacoelomorpha; order Acoela; family Convolutidae; genus Symsagittifera; species Symsagittifera roscoffensis. The sequence goes on from NC_087071.1 coordinate 39,669,943, forward strand.
ATGGGAATGAAATTGAATAGAACTGCTAACAGCTGCTATCAGCTGCCAAATTTTGTTCCCCATGAACCACTTAGATGTGTGGCTCTTGGTGGATCGACACATTTTTTTCCTTGGCTGTCAGGAGTGCTAGCATGCACTTAAACAATTCAAGGATGCGTAGGAGCAGATATTTTTTTGACCCAAGAAACGTCCAATACTCGGATCACGCATTTTCCAATGAATCGCAAATTACCCATTAATTACACAAAAGCTTGCATTTAAAAGGGTACGGTTAAGTATGAAAGGTATTGATGGTAGGGCAGCTAATAATACCCAGTTATTCTAATCCAAAATTGATGAAAAGCGGTTGCTTAGAACCAAAACAATAAAAAGATCACATATCACTGATTTCACGGTAGTGGTTTTCCAAATACGGTACATCATCCAACTACCTAAAATCGTCCTGATTATTGAAAGCATCATGAGACCTGTGAAAGTGAATTGAAAAAAAGCCGAGGTAGAAAGCGTTTTCAAGTCTATAATCCTTATGAGTCTGACGAATAATCAACAAAACTAATGAACAATGGTCATCCGAGAAATTGGAAAAAAAGCATCACAATTTGGTACCGACAAATGGCCGCTTAGTTTACCATATTGGATTGGAAAAAGTGATTTGTAACCCAGAAAATTGAATAATCTACCTTCCGACACTGCAAGTAGTCCTGTGCGCCTCAATCTCCACGGATTGTAAAAATATCGGTTTTCAAACAATTTAATTCGAGCATTTTATCGGCAAAATAACTCGGTAACAATGATACTCAATTTATCGGTAAGAATGATATTTTTAACAAACTTTTGTATTGTTAACATCGGTAACATCGGCCACAAAACACTGCATAAATCAAAGCAAGATGCAAAATGGCCAGTATTTGTCCTTGAGACAAATTGCCCTTTTTGAAGGTCAGCCTTAATCAAGGATGAACCAAATTAGAGCGAAAAGACGGTTAAAATTGGTTTTGGGGGGATCGAACCTGGTTACGGAGCATCACATCAAGTTCGGTGCATATTCGAGTTCCAGAAAGGAAATGACCTAGGCGGGATTCGAACCGGCGCCGAACCCACCGGGACGCACCATGTATACCCTTGGCTACTGTCCCTATATACATTTGCCTTTATATGCTTATATACTCTTGTTTAATATTCTCATGCATTTACATTTGCGCTGCAACATCCTCCACCCCTAAACAAGGAAGAACGGGAGCGAGTTTTACGGCCGGGCGGGTCAGTTCGCTCGTAACGGTCCTTATGTCGGCGGATCTCGCGCATCCGTCCTTGCCATAGTGCAGTCTTAGGATACGTGCGAGTGGATAATGTCCACGTGGAGTGTCAGGCTCTATGACCCAAACCAAGTCGCCGGCTTTCAACTTAACGTCTGACTGGTTGTGCCACTTTGCTCTCCTATTAAGGGAAGGAACGTATTCCCGCATCCACCGTGTCCATATTGCGTTAACGTATGATTGCGCTATGGCGAAACGCTTCTTATGGTCGAAGTTTTCTTCGGAAACTTAGCGACGGAAAACTCGCTGCGTCTTGACCAAGGATAAAATGATTCGAGGTCAACGCTTCTAGATCTAGCCGATCAGAACTAACGGCTGTTATCGGTCTAGCGTTAAGTGATTGCTCAACAAGGCACAGCGTGGTTCTTAGAATCTCCTCAGTTACTCTCCTGTTGCCTAGGATGTCATACAAAACGCGCTTGACACTCCGAACTAATCGCGCCCAGGACCCACTATGGTGCTGTGCGCTGGGTGGATTGAATTTCCACTTGATCCCTTTCTGAACAAAAACAGCGGGTGCGAGCTTGTTCCAACTCGCAACGCAAGCTAAGAGCTCTTTCTCAGCGCCAACAAAGTTCGTACCGTTGTCGGACATGATGGTAGTCGGAGTACCGCGACGTGCGATAAACCTCTCCACGCCCATCACACCAGAGCTTTTGTCGAGCGAGGGGACCACTTCAATGTGCTGCGCTCTAGTGGTGAGACAGGTGAACAAAAAACCCCACCTCTTTTCCGTACTTCTCCGGATTGGAACTAGGAACGGCCCAAAGTAGTCGACACCTCTCCACGCGATAAACATCTCCACGCCCATCACACCAGAGCTTTTGTCGAGCGAGGGACCACTTCAATGTGCACCGCTCTAGTGGTGAGACAGGTGAACAAAAAACCCCACCTCTTTTCCGTACTTCTCCGGATTGGAACTAGGAATGGCCCAAAGTAGTCGACACCTGTGTAAGAGAAAAGAGGTTGCTTGTAACCCAGCCTCTCAATGGGCAGATCAGCCATCATATGAGTTACGGTTTGCGCTTTGCGTTTTCGGCACACAACGCAAGTATTTTCGATGTTTCGCAGCAGCCATCGCAAATTTAATACAACGTAATTCAAATTAACCACCGCACGCATGTAATCCAAGCCTTGGTGGAAAATCCTACTGTGCAAGTGTTGAACCAATAACCGAACAACCGCGTGACAAGGATCAAGTATAATCGGATGCTTGCTGTCGAAATCGGAGTTAACCAAGCGGCTGATGCGCCCAGTCGAGCTAAGGATGCCAGCTGGTCCAATGAACGGCGAATACTTGGCGATCCGACTATTCCTCGTGATAACTTTACCGGATCTTAGTAGTTTTAGCTTACTAGGGAATTTTTCACCCTGGGACAGGTAAATGAGCTTCTGTTCAGCAATATCCATTTCACACGGGTCTGTAATTTCTAATATACTCGACCGGAAATGTTTATGGGATGGCAGCCATCTCAACAAACATGCTACTGCGCGTTTGTATTTTACAATTGAATTGAATATCTCCCATTTTCCGAAGGAAACAGTTTTTTCTGTCAAAACATCGACGATGAAATTTGACGAATTTTCCAGACAAATGTCAATATCACATGATGGTCCTTTGAATCTTATTTTATCGATAACCCTTGTATCGGGCATGAACGGCCAATCAGTTGTTCTCAATATGCTAGGGCCATTAACCCAGCTGCTTTACTTGAGGGCTTCCGGAAAAATCCCTCGTGTACCGGTATCAGCTGGGTTATCACCGCTAAGTATGTGATGCCACTGATCAGTGCTGGTAGACTCCAGAATCTCACCAGAGCGATTACCAACAAAAACGGGTAGTTTACTACAAGAGTGAAGCCACTGAAGAACATTGGTACTATCTGTCTACATGAAAATATCCGTAACTTTGAAAGTAAGACCTTTCAAAATATCTTCCTTTAAGCGGGTTGCAAGAAGAGCCGCTTGAAGCTCTAACTTTGGAATAGAAAGCGCTTTCATAGGCACGACGCGGGCTTTGACAAACACAAAGACTAATTCGGTCTGATGGGAGCTAACAAGTCGCGCACGAAGGAAAGCGACGGCACAGAAAACATCCTGCGATCTATCACCGAACATGTGAAGTATTCGGTCGAAAGGTTCAGTGAAATAGCTGCGAGGTATTGTCAGAGAACCTTACAAATGAAGACTTGAGTGCCACTTCAAAAATTGTTTTTTGTTTTCCTCTGGCAGATCATCGTCCCATTTTTGACCGCTGATTCGCCAGATATCTTTTAATAGAAGGCGAGCCTTCACGGTATACGGAGCCACTAACCCAAGTGGATCAAAAACAGAAGAAATAAAACTCAACGCGGTACGCTGAGTGATTGCTTTGTCTAGTGGACGATCAACCCCTCTACTAACGACTAAGGTATCTTTTACGTGATCTCACTTAAGACCGAGAACATGCGACGACTGGTCTGGACTCGCACAAATATCTTTAACAGATGAATTGGACTCATGGTTATACGGATTAAGATCCGTTGTTACGTCGGGCACGTTGCTGACAAAATTTGTCAGACAAAAACCCACCTAGTTTAAGCAACGAGATTAAATCCCTACTTTATTTCAAGGCGTCATCCCTGTTTTGAAAAGAATCCAGATAATCTTCCATATAAAATTTCTGGACAACAGCCGAAGCAGCTTTGGGGTACTCAGTTTGATTATCCGATGCAGTCTCCTGCAAAGCAAAATTCACACAAGTCGGCGAGTCACGGGCACCAAAAAAGTGATTCGTATATTGGTGAACTACCACACTTGATGTGGGGTCCTCCCGCCACAAAAAAACGAAGAGAAGTTTGATCTTCTTCCCGGACTCCAACCTGTAAAAAGCACCCTTCAATGTCAGCTGAAAAGACGTATTCATGCTGACGGAACCTTAATAGTAAACAAAATGAGGTTTTGAAGGAGATCCGGGCCAACCAACAGAGATTTGTTCAAGGAAGCGCTATGACACTTCGATCCACCATTGAGGACTCGGCGAACCTTACTGGGTTTATTCGGGTTCAACACCGGGTGATGCAGGAGATACCACTCCCGATCGGCTCGGGATTTGGGATCGTGTGCCTTAACGGTTATGACATATCCTTTTTGTATATCTTCTCTAATTGTTTCGGCGTATTTTTTACGGAGCGACGGATCCTTATCTAGCCTCTTTCCCAAAGACTTTAATTGAGCTAAGGAGGAAACATAGTTATTCGGTAAAGTACTTTTGTTATCTGTTCAAAGCATTGGTACAATGTACCTCTCACCATCGTGAAAGGTGTCATTTTTCAAAACGGACAAAGCGCGTTTGTCGGCGGCGGAACGGGCATCTACCTGCTTGAAGGTTCCATATGACTCCAACTCATACCAAGTTTTAATTTGGTCCCCAAGAGACATGTCTTCGACAACACACTTAAAGCAAGACGAGTTCGAATTAAAGGACGGCGGTAACGGACCACTTAAAACCCAACCTATCGGAAGGCGTACGGCGCACGGTGAAATAGAGTCCTCCCCCAGAAGGTACTCAACGGGTCTTATGGTATGGTAGAAATCCTGTCCAATAATTATTTCGACTTCCTCATACTTATAATGTATAGGTTTTATCGGAGCCAACTGCGGGTATTTTTCCTGTAATTCAGGAATACTTATGCTATCCGATCCAATACGAATATGATCCTTAACATAAGCTCGAAAAGAAAACGAAAAATCACTATTATTCGTTTCGGCGGAAACTTGAAAACTTACTTGATGAGTTTTCATCACGTCTCGTGGAATTGAATCCATTTATGGTGAGGTTAACGGGAGTTCCAACCAAATGGAGACGTTTTACGAGATCGGCGGATACCCATGAGTGCGTCGAAGCACTATCGCAAAGAGCTAGGGCATTAGTAATCGTCGCATCCGAAGAGGCGGCGAGTGATGCAACTGACAGGAGGCCTTTAGTTGACTCCTGGCTATGAACATCGCCGACGGCAGCGTTAGTCGATACATGTTTAGTGCTTGCGTTACCTGACGCCGGGGAACTTTTGGTATCCTTAGGAGGAAAAATTTTCTCAGCTCCATGTAAAAGCACGTTGTGCGTGCTTTCACAATCTGGCTTGGGGCACTTTCTGGCCTTGCTACAATTGCGAAAACTGTGATTGCTCTGTAAACACGAAAAGCAAAGTTTTTGTTCGGCTACATGTTTCGCTCGCTGAGTAGCGTTTTTCTCTTTGAAAACGGCGCGATTCCAAAGAGCGTGTTGACCTTTACATACAGAACATGGAGGGTACTTTGGTTTCTCCCTAGTCTTTTTACTTACATTTGCGTTGATAGCAAACACTTTCGTACCTACTTTTTGCTTAACTGGTTCCTCAGACTTACCCCTAGAACTGATCGTTTTTAGCCTCTCATGACCCCCCTCCGCTTTTTCTTTAGGCATTCGTTGAAATCTGGCAGAGTTGGTCTATGCAATTGGCGTCTTACGGTTTTCATTGACCATGCCTCCTTAAGGTTCGGGGGAAGCTTACTGACAGCTTGATTCAGTCAATTAACACTTTTCAGGTCGTCGTTAAAAGACAGGGACATGAATACGGCAACCAGTCCAGAAATTTTAGAGGAAAAGCCAATTTCATTTTCCGAGTTATGCATTTTCAGCGGCGCAAAATTACTCAATTTATCTATATGAACCCCTACTACAGCATGCGGCTGCACGAACTTTCTTTGAAGAGTTGCTAATGCCTCTTTATATAGTACTCCGCTATAGCTATACTCAGCGATTGCTGATTTTGTTTTACCCACTACGAGCGTTTTCAGATAGGTAAGCTTTTCATTGTCACTGAGTCACTGAGTATGGCTGAATCGACCGCCGATGTGAATTGCCCAAACCACTCATGCCAATTAAGTGGGTTGCCATCGAACTGGGTCAGCTTCCACTCAGGGAGATGATCTTTTTGGTTGTGCATGAGTATATTAACCAACTCTCGTGTCGAAAGTGGACGCTCGACGTCTGCACCAGGTGAATTACCGGGAGTTGGCTCTGTGTAACTCGAAGAGTTACCGTGACAATCAGGAACGAACGTTTGATTAGCATGGAAAGAATTTTCAGGCTGTGCAGAGAACACAGTCCCTCCACTTGTATAAGGAACAAAATTTTTCGGAGGAACAATCGGAGTTACTGCGGAAAAAAACAGTTGTCGAAGGGATGTAGTGTCGTTGAGCTGACATTAAAGGTTCAGCAACAGCTGGTCTCCACAAATTACTATAAGGAGTATAGTGGTCGCTCGAAAAAATATAACTACTAACGGAAACACCCATATGTTGTTGTGATGGGATTACAGGTGCTTGATAGCCAGCTACTACTGACCCTGTAGTGTGATAAACTTAAAGAAACATGATTAACTGCTGTTGATGCATGAACGAACGGTGCTACACCAGAAGGAACTTCTGCAGATGTTGTCGGAGCAAAGAAAATTCAAAAATTACCGGGACTACTGACCCTGTGTTTGGATTGACTAGCGCCGGATGAGTGAACAAAAGAGTTTGCTGAGGCAAATTATTAGAAACAGGTTGATTGACCTGTTGTAACCCTACTGGATTGTTAACGGAATTTTGCGATCGGACCAAATTCGACAAATTATGATGTTGTCCGTGAATGTGATTATGTAATGCAATCCCGGATCACCTGTTTTATGCGACCGGGGTTTTTCACTTTTTTATGAATGATGAGAAACTTTTGAGCTGCTACCTATTTTGTCCGGCTATGTTACTGCCTCAAAACTTGTTTTATATGTGATAGCTTCCTGCAGAACTTTATCGTTGCTTTGAGTCAACTTATGAAGCAACATATCCTGTGCCGGTATCAATTCGTCGGGATTGGCACTTTTTGCAGCCATATCAATCAACTCATTATTTATCTCGACCGCTTGTTCTGTATAGTTCCTACATTTTTCAATATAAGTATCAATTTTTGAGCAACGACTCTGACTCTCTATGTATTCTAAAATTATCTCGTGGCATTTATAAAGTTCGTTTTCGAGATTGCTACGTTTTGAAACTTAACTTCCATCCTTAATAACTTCAGAAATAAACGACTCTTAGAAAATACTTTATTTTCACTCAAGTAAATCCACAAATTTTTCTAATGCAACAATAACTTACAAGGGGGAGTAACTTGATGTTTTAACGCTTTAAGTCTGTTGTGAATCGCTCTACGATTTTTAGGCGACAAGCGGTTCCGCTTCTTCTTAGCTTTCAGTGTATTTAGGTCAGCACTGTATCGTCTAAGTAACAACAGAGTCTTCAACTCAAGGGAAGGGGGCTGGTGCAGCTCTTTGTACTTTTCTATAAGTATTAGGTCTTTGGCCTTTCGCTTTGAGATAAAATCCTCAACTATGTTAAGAACGAGAATACCTGTCTTTTTCAACTCCTTTTCTATATTGTCCGTACCATTGCGGCGACAGTATGCAATAGCGGTAATAATCTCCTTATATCTCAAAAGAAGGCTCTTAATTTGGTCAGTACTCAAACTACGGTTATTGTTACTGCGGTGCTTAGTAATGGAGTTATTTATGGCGTCGTGCCAAATTACTAGATCTTTCAGATTCGACAAAAAGTGATGCAGATAGTATTGGATAGTTTACTGCAAGTCCCTGGCGTTAAAGTTAAAGCTTAAACAGGGCTTTGTGAAACAAGTCCATTTCACGCGCTTTTCAGACGGTGCGGATAGTATACGGAGCGCATGATCCAAGGAACTAGTCCCTAGAATGAATACCATACACTTAAAGAGACCTATGCGACGGCTACGTTACGCTTAAGTACCAATGGGGTGGGGAGATTAAGTAGGTCGGTTGTACTCCAACAACGCACACGGAGTAAACCTGAGGATGAAAGAATTCAACTTAACTCACTTAATATCAACGTACCTGACCACTTAACATTAGTGTTGCGCAACGAAATCAATAATCGGACGGGCTGAAACGGCTTAGATTTACTTGAAGCGAACTGGCTTTTAGTTTCACCAATGGTGGGTGGAGGATCAGGCAAATTGGTTAAGTTCCAACAACACAAGCGGAAAAAACCTGAGGATGAAAAAACTCAACCTAATTTGCCTGATATTTCGCTACCAGACCACTTACCATAAGGTTGGTGTCGTGTTACAGCACAGTTTCGCAGAATTATGGGGACGTTTTGAGGAATTTTTGGCAATTTTTTTTTACTTTTTTCCCAAAATTTTTTGGAAAATTTTGGTCAGCAGGTTCGAGTCATACGTACGGTATGTAATATTATTGCACAGAAAGTTTATGAAAACTAGACGAGTCTTACAGTTTTTGAAGATTTTGGAGATTGAGTGGTCACCGGTTTCGGGTTGTCAAGCCTTTGGTCAGTCACAGATCTATTGTGCAGCAGTCAGTCGCAGAACAGTCAGTCGCAGAACAGATGTGGCCACCAAGATCTGTTGTGCAGAGATCCCTTCTCTAATTCCCACAAAACCTTTGTTGTTATCCTGGCTCTTGACAGCCTTGATCTCGGAAAAGGCTTCACTCGATACTGGCTTGTAGATGAACTTGGCGCAGTCTGTATATTCTGCTTTGTTTTGTTAACAAACTGGTCGAAGAAGGGCGTGTTGATCAGTTGAGAGACCACTTTGTGATGGAACATGCCGACCCGCACTGAACCATGTCGCTCACTAGAGCTCTTTTCACTGTTTTTTGAGGGCTGAGACTCGTAGCACTCCCAGTTCGGATGTGATTTTGTACTCTACTGCGAATTTGTACTCGTCTCTTCTTTTCCACACCCGCTTTTTGATACACTCGTAAACAGTAATTACACAGCACCAACGTTCTCAACTCTCAGACGACTTTCGTGTCCCTTGTGGGGTGCCAAAATGTGCGCCTCA
>NC_087071.1:39679358-39801206 GCF_963678635.1 Symsagittifera roscoffensis
CCATTATTTCTTTTTGTTGCATAGCTCTATTTGTTACCAGTGTTAGTAACATTACAAGCGGTAGGAAAATAGATATGGGAATGTGATACTTCTATTCTTAACAATTTTTTTAAGGAGTAATTTTTCCTTATTTCATTTTTTGCATGTTTAGGGCTCTTAATTTAATTTTTTTTATCTCACCTGTTGGGTCGAAAAAAGACACGCCACATGTGCTCAAAGAATTCTTCAATAATATGGTAAGCTCCGTCGCAAATAGAAAATGAGCGTTACACACCAGCACTTTATCTTCTTGGTCAGCGCATAGATCTTCTTTATCTTCTTGGTCGGCGCGTAGAAGTAAAACTTGATGTGCTATTTTCGCGAAAAAAAGCAGCAGCATAGTTTTTCCTGACCCTTTGCAGCCATCAACTATCAGACGCAGAAATCCCGTTTGGTCCGCGTTCATTAGATGGTCAACCACAAGTTTTATGATTTCTGTTTGCTTTGCTGTCCACAAGACAATTTTTTCTCTGTCACCAAACTTGATTCGGGAAGCCACTTTCATAATGTTCTTCAAACGAGAGTTGAAACCTTCGAATTGACGTTTATTCTTACTAAAAGCTTGCATGTAATTAGTATTCAATTTATTGTGAATTATCGCACCAGACCCATCAAGTAATATGAGTGCGACTAATCGCGCTACACGAAGGTCAAATACATCTTTGTCGATATTATGGTTGGGTAGTCTTGGCATGTTTTTTGGATAAGCTGATATGAACTTTAGAACAACTCTTTTCAAAAGTTTTACCATTTTGTTTTAGAAGTTTTCTCATTTTTTGAAAATTTTTTGCTTTATCTGATATTAAGAATTCAATCTAAAAAAGAAGTGCGGATTGCAGAGGATTTACCCTGGCTTTAGTGGAGAAAACATGGATTTAGAATTCATTTCAAAATTTCGAATTTTTAGCGACTGTTAGAAAATGTTTCACTTTTTTGAAAACAACGCTGCTAAATCTGAGATAACGACTTGAATTAAATTGTCGAGTTTTAGTTTTCTCCTTTAAGTCTCTTCTTAAGTAGAGAAAAACTAGAGTTGAGCCTAAAGTCCATTTTTTTGAAATTCTGAAAATTACGCATTTCCGTATCAGTATAATATATGATGAAAAGTATAAAAACGGTAGATCCAGCATTAACTTGGCCCCTACTTTAATTCAAGCGTCCATTGTGATGTAACTTTTGTGCACATGTGAGGACGTGCGACTCCTAATCAACACATCGGGTATTCAAATCCGGAACATTTAAATAGTTTTTTTAATTTTTTTTTCGTTGGTGGATTTTTTCTGCTTAATTTTGGCAATTTGTTGCCATTAATTCTTTTTGTCGCATAGCTCTATTTGTTACCAGTGTTAGTAACATTACAAGCGGTAGGGGAATAGATATGGGAATGTGATACTTCTATTCTTAACTTTTTTTTAAGGAGTATTTTTTCCTTATTTCATTTTTTGCATGTTTAGGGCTCTTAATTTAATTTTTTTTATCTCACCTGTTGGGTCGAAAACAGACACGCCACATGTGCTTAAAGAATTCTTCAATAATATGGTAAGCTCCGTCGCAAATAGAAAATGAGCGTTACACACCAGCACTTTATCTTCTTGGGCAGCGCATAGATCTTCTTTATCTTCTTGGTCGGCACATAGATCTTCTTTATCTTTTTGGTCGGCGCATAGAAGTAAAACTTGATGTGCTATCTTCGCGAAAAAAAGCAGCAGCATAGTTTTTCCTGTTCTTTTGCAGCCATCAACTATTAGACGCAGAGATCCTGTTTGGTTCGGGTTCATTAGATGGTCAACCACAAGTTTCATGATTTCTATTTGCTTTGCTGTCCACAAGACAATTCTTTTTCTGCCATCAAACTTGATTTTGGAAGCCTCTTCCATAATGCTCTTCAAACGAGAGTTAAAACTTCGAACTGACGTTTATTCTTTCTAAAAGCTTGCATGTAATTAGTATTCATTTTATTGTGAATGATCGCACCAGACCCATCAAGTAACATGAGAGCGACTAATCGCGCTACACGAAGGTCAAATACATCTTTGTCGATATTATGGTTGGGTAGTCTTGGCGTGTTTTTTGGATAAGCTGATATGAACTTTAGAACAATTCTTTTCAAAAGTTTTACCTTTTTGTTTTAGAAGTTTTCTCATTTTTTGAAAATTTTTTGCTTTATCTGATATTAAGCATTCAATCTAAAAAAGAAGTGCGGATTGCAGAGGATTTACCCTGGCTTTAGTGGAGAAAACATGGATTTAGAATTCATTTCAAAATTTCGAATTTTTATCGACTGTTAGAAACTGTTTCACTTTTTTGAAAACTACGCTGCCAAATCTGAGATAACGACTTGAATTAAATTGTCGAGTTTTAGTTTTCTCCTTTAAGTCACTTCTTAAGTAGAGAAAAACAAGAGTTGAGCGTAAAGTCCATTTTTCTGAAATTCTGAAAATTACGCATTTCCTTATCAGTATAATATATATGATGAAAAGTATAATAACCGGTAAATCCAGCATTACCTTGGCCCTTACTTTAACCCAAGCGTCCATTGTGATGTAACTTTTAGGCACATGTGAGGACGTGCGCCTCCTACTCAAAACATCGGGTATTCAGAACCGGAATATTTGAATAGTTTTTTTAAATTTTTTGGTGGTGGATTTTTTCTGCACAACTTTGGCAATTTGTTACCATTAGTTTTTTTGTTGCATAGCTCTATTTGTTACCAGTGTTAGTAACATAACAAGAGTAGGGAAAGAGATATTTAAGATTAAGATCATTTATCCACGGGGGAAAGGACCAACACAAGAGCTGTACAGCTCATCACGGCGAACGGCTGTTGTAACCCTGTTTAAGAACTACATGCAATTATTTTTTTGGTTATTTTTCTGGGCTGGGTAATCTTGCTTCACCCTCAAGCAACGAGCGCGATATGGGTATATGATACTTCTTTCCTCAACAAGTTTTTTTTTCAAGGAGTTTTTTTCCTTATTTCATTTTTTTGCATGTTTTGAGCTCTTTATTTATTTTTTCTATCTCACCTGTTGGATGAAAAACAGACACGCCACAAGTGCTTAAGGAAATCTTCAATAATGTGGTAAGCTCCGTGGCAATTAGAAAATGAGCGTTACACACCAGCACTTTAACTTCTTGGTAGGAGCACAGATCTTCTTTATCTTCTTAGTCGGTGCATCGGTTTCGTAGAAGTAAAACTTGCCCTGCTTTATTCGCGAAAAAAAGGCAGCAGCATAGTTTTTCCTGACCCTTTGGAGCGGTCAACTATCAGCCGCAGAGATCTCGTTTGGTCCGGGTTCATTAGATGGTCAACCACAAGTTCTATGATTTCTAATTGCTTTGCTGTCCACAAGACAATTCTTTCTCTGCCACCAAACTTGATTTGCCAAGCCGCTTCCATGATTCTCTTCAAACGAAAGTTGAAACCTTCGATTTCACGTTTATTCTTTCTAAAAGCTTGCATGTAATTAGTATTGAATTTATTGTGAATTATCGCACCAGACCCATCAAGTAACATGAGAGCGACTAATCGCGCTACACGGAGGTCAAATACATCTTTGTCGATATTATGGTTGGGTAGTCCAGCTGAGTAGCGTCCCCATTCTAGGGAGGAGTTTCTCATCATCAGCTGAGTTTTGCTTAAAATAAGAATGTCAGTTTCTCCGTTAAAAGAAATCAATTAGAATCGTTCTTTGCTATCGTCATGCAGCAAGCAAACCATACTAAATTTGACCATACTAAATTTGACCATACTACTGCGCATTCTGTTCTAAGCGTTTTTTTTGGATAAGCTGATATGAACTTCAGAACAATTCTTTTCAAAAATATACCTTTCCCGGGTCGAGATTCCGCTCGAAAACCGCTCAAGATTTGAGCGGTTTGAGCGGTTTTCCAGCAAGATATGAGCGGTTTGAGCGGTTTGGGCGGTTTGGGCGGTTTTTTTTTGGAAAAACCTCTCAAACCGCTCAAATCTTGCTTAAAAAACCGCTCATTTCTTGCGGTGATTTTTGAACGGTTTTTCAAGCAAGATTTGAGCGGTTTTTGAGCGGTCTTCCCGGGTCGAGGTCCCAGACTCAACGTTTCTCTTCTCTGCAAAACTCGAACAAACACGTTCATCCAGGGGCGACCAATATGTAGTAATTTTCCAAAAAGTGCCCAAAAACAGCATTTTTGACCAGTTCTTCACGTCAAACCCGTTTTAGAGAAAAACTAGAGTTGAGCCTAAAGTCAATTTTTTTGAAATTCTGAAAATTACGCATTTCCGTATCAGTATAATATATGATGAAAAGTATAAAAACCGGTAGATCCAGCATTAACTTGGCCCCTACTTTAATTCAAGCGTCCATTGTGATGTAATTTTTTGTGCACATGTGAGGACGTGCGACTCGTAATCAACACATCGCGTATTCAAATCCGGAACATTTAAATTTTTTTTTTTTTCGTTGGTGGATTTTTTCTGCATAATTTTGGCAATTTGTTGCCATTAATTCTTTTTGTTGCATAGCTCTATTTGTTACCAGTGTTAGTAACATTACAAGCGGTAGGGGAATAGATATGGGAATGTGATACTTCTATTCTTAACAATTTTTTTTAAGGAGTATTTTTTCCTTATTTCATTTTTTGCATGTTTAGGGCTCTTAACTTAATTTTTATTTTCTCACCTGTTGGGTCGAAAACAGACACGCCACATGTGCTTAAAGAATTCTTCAATAATATGGTAAGCTCCGTCGCAAATAGAAAATGAGCGTTACACACCAGCACTTTATCTTCTTGGTCAGCGCATAGATCTTCTTTATCTTCTTGGTCGGCGCATAGATCTTCTTTATCTTCTTGGTCGGCGCGTAGAAGTAAAACTTGATGTGCTATCTTCGCGAAAAAAAGCAGCAGCATAGTTTTTCCTGACCCTTTGGAGCCGTCAACTATCAGACGCAGAGATCTCGTTTGGTCCGGGTTCATTAGATGGTCAACCACAAGTTCTATGATTTCTATTTGCTTTGCTGTCCACAAGACAATTCTTTCTCTGCCACCAAACTTGATTTGCCAAGCCGCTTCCATGATTTTCTTCAAACGAAAGTTGAAACCTTCGATTTCACGTTTATTCTTTCTAAAAGCTTGCATGTAATTAGTATTGAATTTATTGTGAATTATCGCACCAGACCCATCAAGTAACATGAGAGCGACTAATCGCGCTACACGGAGGTCAAATACATCTTTGTCGATATTATGGTTGGGTAGTCCAGCTAAGTAGCGTCCCCATTCTAGGGAGGAGTTTTTCATCGTCAGCTGAGTTTTGCTTAAAATAAGAATGTCAGTTTCTCCGTTAAAAGAAATCGATTAGAATTGTTCTTTGCTATCGTCATGCAGCAAGCAAACCATACTAAATTTGACCATACTAAATTTGACCATACTAAATTAACAAACATATGAAGTTGCCTTGTTGATTAAGGTCTCCTTGAATTTGTTGAGGTGCCAAATCTTTTCCTTCACTATTTTTAACAACAAAAACGAAAAACCCTTTGGTTGAATGCGCTAGAACGGTATCAGTTTCAACTTGAGCAACTCTTGAACAGAAGATTTTAAATCCGATCAGAATTGGAAACACGAGCACACCTTTTTGTTTCTCATCATGCATCAGCATTTGGTACAATTTAGTTTCACTAGGTTCTCCTTTTAGAAGTAGGATCATGTCTCGTTGCTCTTTTTTCGACATTTGAGTGCCGTGTAAGAACAATCGAGGAACTCTGACCATTGGAATTGACGAAACTTTCTCTTCCCAGTTTGGGCACTGCTGGCGTAGTAATTTAAGCATTTTTTCCTTGTCATAAAAGGAAAAATTTGATCCTGCCGGGATTGGAATTTGGAAATTATCGAGTTCTTGAAAAAACTGCTCCTTTTGTGCAACCTCTTCAAGTGGCGAAGCTGCTATGGTAGCCATTTAAGCTGTAGGAATTAATCAACTTCAAACAGTAAAGGCTGTAATTAACAAAAATTGTATATTTTGAATGTGCTTCGTTTGGTGGACAATGTTAAACTGTTAGTCAAAAAAATCAAAAAATATATCTTTTGAATGTTTTTTCTACTTTTGACGCAATTCAACGCTTTTACCTTCATTTTTTTGCCATAATATACACAATTCAGATGCTTTTGCTCAAAAGAGCTGTTATGTTTTACCTTTCGTTTTACGTAAACAATCAGGCCAGCATGCATTTTTTTAGCTTTCTAAAGTTGAATTTTATCACCAGTTTTTTTATCACAAATTATTTTGACGATAAATCATATCACAGCATAAGAAGAACCAGAAACCAGTAGATTATAAAATTGCAAAACTTTTTTTGTTTGTTTTGTATTTTTTGATGTTATTTTATAGAACTTTTGGCATTCTACAGTTTTCACCCACAGTACATAGATACCAATTTCATATAACCATAATGATTTCAGAAATTTTGCAATTACACAAAACGAAGTTTTTCTTTTTGTTTTGAACAAACATGCCAGCTTAACATATATCATAGCCAAGTTAAGGTAAACAGATGAAAAAAATTTTTTTTTAAACTCCCAAGAAAAAATAAATGGCCTTGAAGCTCTTTTGGTTTCTAAAACAATCTATGATTGACAGCATGTTGATAAAATTAACCCAATTTGAAAAACAGTTTGAGAAAACTGGATCAATAGGTAATTTTTTGTTTTTCGCTAGGTAATCTGAAAAATTGATTTCATTTTAGAAATTAGAAGTTAATCACGTCTTTTGTAATTTCTATCTTTTTTGTTCGATAGTGGTTTTCGTCATCCTTTTAATAACTAAAATGAGATGAAATGAACAAGAAATCAAAAGTCCACCTGCAAAAAAATAAGTTTGAACTGAACAAAATTGAAGACTTTTCCTGAAAAGAAAAGAAAAACTTAAAAAAAAATTATTATGTCATAAACTTCAAAAAATTGAGATTGGGCTGTACGGTAGAAAAACGAGCCGATAATTGGGCAAAAAAACCGTTCATAGCACTGGCAATGGATCACTAAAAATCGATTACGGTTATTAGATGTTTCATGTGTTCGAAATCTGTTTTATGTAGTTTCAACAAACCTTTATTTGTCATAAATTTCAAAATTTTTTTTCAATCTACTGACTTTTATAAAGCTAAATGAAGAAGACCGAAAAATTTTGCAAAAGAAAAAAATTTTTTCCTAGAACCAACTATAATATTGATAAAACATCTCTATAAAATTTTTCTTACTAATCAATCAAGCTCCAAAACTAACACTGACAATTTTTTATAGTGCTGAAACTACTCCCAGTTTCAGCACCGGAGCAACTTGAATATAATTTAGAATACAGTTGTTCTCCTGTGGAACAAGTTTTGGATAATTAACTCGCAAATACCGGTACACACTAGATCTATTGAGACTAGGAGATATAAGAGTAAGATAAGGATCGGTATTAGACTAAGAAGTTGCACGAATCTAACCGGCCAAAATTTAGATAGCGTGACGAACAGACGGTGTCTTTTATCTGAAATTACTGTATGAGTGAGCCACCTCGGACTTAAACTCATCTGGTGTGACCAAAAATCTCGAACAAGACTCATTAAGTAACTTAGAATTAGTAAACTAAAAACAATAAGATCAAAAGCTACATTGCAAAATGCAAAGTGTTAGGTAGCATAGACAACTTAAAAAGTATGTCTCTTCGTCTCAATCGTCTACTCCAATACTCCAAATGATACGGCAAACACCAAACACCAGGTCAAAAACTGAACAGCAGACCAAGCTTCTATATCGTGAAACGACGCAAACTGCAACGATTATCCGTTTCCAGCCATATAGTTTTGATGCTCTATAATTTTATTATACATCCAAAATAACGATTGATGAAAAATACACAAGTCGCTCCGCTCACCAAATTTGCAGTAATTTTAAAATTTTGGTAAAATCAAAACTTATTGAATAAAAAAACAAAGTAATAGTAAGTAGTAAAATTAAAATAATTTTATGAAATTTATCAGAGTTTCTTGCTTCTCAAAGGATCTCATCCTTTCATCCTTGATCCCTTATCTGAAAAAAGACCATAATTTTTCGAAAACTAAAAACTTTTAATTATTTAATCTTTAAATCAACTTTCTAAGTCTTTTAATTAACTCAGGTTTTTTACTCAAACATTATCAAGGCATATCCTTGCTTTGTTGCAACCTAAACTCCCTTAAGCCAGATCATCAATAAAGGCTAAATTTGCCTTTTAAATTTTGAAATAAAACTAAACTTTAACTCATTTAAAAACTAATTGATCATGAAGCCTTCCCTTGGATCTATCAGAATAATCTTGTTCTCGCGAACCCTAGAAAAAACGTTTAACGACCTCAAACGCCAGTTCACTCTCCAACTTTTATAAGCGACCCGGGACTAATTGATTTTTTTTGAAAAACGAACCCTTTAATTGATACAAACAGCGAAAAAGTTCCGTTAATCAGCCTCCACTTGAGCCCGTCCTCTTAGCTGACCCAGGCTAAAACACATCTTGAACTTAGTAAGACCAATAATAGTACCTAACGATTTACTTGCGTTCTAGTTACACCTGAAACTTTCCGATTGATTTACTGTTCTCCAACCCTTGATCACAAAATCATAACCCTAACTAAGATTAAGAAACTATTACTTAAAACAAATCTTAGCCACCGAGAAAGTAATACATTGTTTTATTTAATTGACATACTCTCTCCCCAACCCGTATATCTCGACGACATATGAACCAAGATTAGGATAACCTCACAACAATTGTTAGAGCCAACATTTTTGAAAACGAAATTTCTACCCCTGGATTTTGCAACCATCATTCTAAACTTTACGTCAAGAGATAATTTATCAGAAAAAAACAAACAACAATACTCCACAATTGTTTAATGAAAAATTTGCGATCATTTAGTCACACCACATAAACAAAAAACAAGATATATCAGAAGGAAAAAACAAACGAGAAAAAGGCAATTATAGCAAAACAAATTGAGCGAAGTTTTTCCAAAACACGAAACGCAACTAAAAAATAAAAACTCCAGGATCTAAAGGACTCACTGGACAAAATTGATCAAATGAACTTACAAAAACTTTTCTTTTATCACAATTCACAAGTCCGTCAATTATATAAAGTGAACACAGAATAGAAAAAATATTACCTTTGTAAGCAGTAAGACTCTATAATTGGAATCAACCAATTAAGCACATTGAAAGTTACACAGTAACCGTAATCCCACGAAGAAATGATTCAATACGACGATATTTTTGACGTTAACTCTATTCTTTCCTTTGTCGTTCTTCCACAAAGCGATCCCGCTAGAAGGCAGGTACAACTTTGTCGTAATTTGATTGCAAAATTATTTGAAAAAACAAACAGCCCTTGTAAGCAAGAATTTCCTGAAGTAAAATCAGAAGACAGTTCCTTAATCACTGTCTACCAGGCATCCGTAAAATCATGTCATTGTTTAGTATTTTTGTTATTGAAATATTACCACCACATCGCATCACCACTCCAAATAAAAACAGATGATATAGAATTACATTTCTCAAGTTTTTTTCACAGAATGCATCAAAAACATTCAACATCAGAATTCAAAATGAGCAAACTCAATATTCATAGACGATGTTTTCGCTCTCATTTAGATTTATGTATTTATACTAGAGTCAAGTGACATTTTTTCATATCACAACCACAAACATCTCGACATTCAAAAATAAGACAAGAAATAATTTTTTTTCGCAATTTGTAGACTCAAGTCGTGAAACATTCATTAAAATTGATATATCACAAATAGTAAGAATCGATCAATAAAAATTTCTAGCATATTTCACAAAAGGTTGTTTTCAACAAATTTTAGATTTATTATCACCAGCCAAACAAAATTTCTGACCACAAATTTTAAGTGATGAAACAGTTGTAGCAGATGGAACAGACTAAGTATGGTATCCTGAATGGTCTCATTTTTTATTTCTTGATATTATTAATGATAAATCAAGTGAAACTATTATAATTATTTCTATACACTGAGATTATCTAAAATTAACTCCATTGACAACAGATAAAACACACTTGAACTATAGCACAATGTTCAATGATAGGACAAATGTTAATAGTATAACTTCAATCTTTATAAAAACACAAAAAATCCTTAATGAGAGTAGAAACCTGACACAACAAGAAAATCAAACTGCATCACACTTTGCAAATGATGAAGTAGCAGAGAGAACACCTACAACAATATAACAAAAGCATTTTTTTAATTTTTCCTATTCATCCAACACTCAAAACACCACATAACAAAAATACTTCTTTCCACAAACAACCTTGTAATCAACAGTAAAACCATCCGTTATTCCAAATGTACTCTCAGACACCTAGACTAAGGACTAAACACGACAAAACAACAAACAAAAACAAACCAAAAGAAAATTTTTTCCAAATCACAACTATGATTTTACCACAAATAAGAATTTTCGCAACTTAACAGTAAAACCTCCATACACAACACGAAAAAAACACACCCAACAGATGTCAAAACCAGCATCTTAATAAAAATTTAATAAGAAAAAACAGAAAAATCTACTGAAAGTGCATTCTTTTAAGATAATAAAAATCCAACACTTAGACAATTTACAAAAAGTCAACCATTATACTCTGAGGATGAAGATTACTTTAGCCACAATCAACAACAATACAATAACAACCAACGAAAAATTGCTTGCTATATATAGGACCAACCAGGTGATATTTACCAACCAGATATTTTTGAACCTAATTTGAATTCAGAACAAACAAGACAACCATAAGAACGTTTTCTCAACGACAAAACTTGGCACAACAAGCAAACGCAACATCAAACAAACACTCCATGTTATCAACCTAACGATTGAAAATTGAAATTCTATTAACTTATCACTCACAACAACACAAAACTAAAATTACTCAACTTACAAATTTTACACAATACCAAACAGCAGAACCACTTCAAATGACAATGAATCTATACTTTAGGGGTGGATCATCCATAACATCCTTCTAAAAAACTACTTATGGTTTTCATGGAACAGACCCTGGATATTCAGTATATGACTGCATAATTGCAGTCATGGCGAACCCAATTTTAAACATAGGTCCAGAACCATTAAACACACCACTTCATCAAACTTGAATACATAGGCGTACAGCGTTAATTCAACCCACACTTGAAGGCACATTTCAAAAAAGGTTTTCAGTTTTACCCAAAGAAACTCAGTCCGACTGAAAAAGATTGACACAAGAACTTTCATAATTATTCGACTGCGAAAGAAACAAACAACATCAAAGAGTTTTGTGTCATCAAATTCCTAGACTTCCAAATGAAACAGTAAAACAACTCGCAGTACGAACTGAATCTTAGTTCGAAAAGCGTATTCTTTTAACACACTTTATTAGAAAAAAAAAGAAATGAACGAAACCCTAATGGTGACTCCAACAGCCCAATTACGCAAAATTGCAAAAAAGAAGATAGCATCACACCCATCACCAATTCGAGAACCCGACATAGATTTCTGAAAAATAGTAGACAAACTGGAACAAGATGGAGTCACAAATATACCTGAAGAAATAGAAAATTTAAAACTTCCTTGTGTTTTAAGATTCAGACAACAACTCTACATTTTAATAAGACTGAAGATTCCGATAACGAATTAGTCCAAAAATCACATGAAAAGAGCCCAAATTTTAAAAGCAAACTTTCAATTAAAATAGGAGTTACTATTGTCGCAGATATAGACATGGTATCGCTGAATGCAGACAAAAACAGCAAGGCATTTTAAATAGACCATCAAAAGATAGAGAACCAAACAAATCTTTTCGCCAATCCATGAAAAAATAACTAAATTTAACAACCAAAAATATTCAAAGTAATAATAGCTAAAAAAACACTTCCAAATGGCTATAAAAACAACAAATCACAATCCGCATATTCAATTTAATCTCGCGAAAGATCAACTGATCGACGAAATTCGCACAATTGTTCATAAATTAGATATAGTAGAACAAAAAATCAAAATAACCAATAAGATTTTTTTTCTAGTTTTACACGAAAGTATTCTAACAACCACCAGTCGACCATATAATAATTTTTTTAATGAATAATTACAAAAGAAGAAACAAAAACTATCATGACAGATTACGAAATTGTTCTCAATCACCACATAAAAATAATTCACATACCCACGCAAAGAAACTCAAAACTACAGAAGTAATATACCAAAACTTGAAAGACAAATTATTCAAGCACAATCTACAGATCAAACAATTTCAGACACTCCAGGTTTTGCATGCACAAGTCAAAATAATGAAGATCAAAATATTCAGAAAAACCATTCAAAATTGCCCTCACAAGCAATAATTCGGAGTCTTTCTACAAGCCAAATAGCCCTGAAAATGTTTAAACTCCAATATAGTAAGCTGCTTGAAAAGATGCGCACCACTCAAAACAATCTACATTCGTAATGACAAGCCAAAAGTCAACCTGAAAGACTATAGTTTCATATCAAAACTTTAAAATTCTAAAAAAACTGAGCGACGGAAATGGAATATTATAAATGACACAAGAAATGCAAAAAAAAGCAAACATAATCAAACTATTAAGGAAAATTCATTTTGGTGAAGGGATAACAAACAACTTTAAAATTGCAAACTTTTCGAGTTACAAGTTTTCTAGACTCGGAAGTTTTTTTGAGGAAAAAAATAATGAAATAGTTATGATTCAACCATCAAAAACACAGGGACAAAAAAGGATTTAAAACAAAAGTTTTATGTCAGGTTTGTAAGTGAAATTGAATGTAAAGAAGAAACATTAACTTTAAACTAATAGCAACTAAATATTAACTTTAAACTAAATCAAATAGCAAATTGCAAATCAAAGACAAATGTAAAAAACTCAAAAAATACATCTCTAACATTTTTTCAAGGATTAAATAAATAACTCCCTTGTTTTGTAACTTCACTCACTACATACAAAAACAGTTAAGACCATTTAAAGAACATTTATAAGATTTATCTTTAAATCAAGTACATCAATATAACACCAAACAAAATACAGAAAGTTTATAATGTCTGATCTCGAAAACAAGCCAATTCTGAGAAAATTTTCAGCCATCAAAAACGCCAAAGATACAAACACAGATACAACAGCCCTACAATTATGCAAAAACTTATCATATTAAATCATAGATGATTTAAGACTCATCCTACAATCATACTAGATTTAGGACTCTTAGGAATGGCAAAATAAATGAAACACTTTACCCTTCACAAGAAAAAGCATTTAGATTTCGAAATGTTTTGATTTTATTATTTATTTTTCAATTACAAATGATTCAAGACGGAATAGAGATTATTTCACGAAAAGTTTTTATTCCAAACCAACATTTCAAACCTCAAAATAAACAAGGGACAATAACAATTTTTAACGATGTTCAATATTCAACACTATCGAATCAGTCAACGAGATTTTGAGCAGTTAGCAGATTTTTTCTTAAAATACTCGATGCTTTATGCTAGATCTAAACTTGATGTACATCTAAACTCATCATACTAGATTTAGGACTCTCAGGATATTGCAAAAGAAATGCAACAATTCACCCTACAGAAGAAAAATCATTAAGATTTAATAATGTTTTGATATTATCAGATAATTTTTAATCATAAATGATTCAAAACGGAATAGAGATTATTTCACGAAAACTCTTTATTTCAAAACAGCATTTCAAATCTCAAAATATACAAATGAACAACAACTATTTTTACAATTTTTAACAATTTTCAATATACAACACACTCAAATCAGTCAACCAGATTTTGAGCAGTTAGAAGTTTTATTATTAAAATATTCGATGCTTTATGCTACATCTAAACTTGATGTTGAAAAAATACATTCACCACTACACCTTCTACTTAAGTTTGACCCAATTTTCATGAATCAACGTGCAAATGTACTACCAATTCACTTACAAGATAGAGTAAACAGACTTCTAGACATTCTTGAGCAATCCGAATTTTTCTCACCAAAAAAAAAGTACAACAACCCAAAAAAATACCCTCATCAATCCCGTCTTGATTCTCGCTCAAGGCGAATCATCAAAACTTGTTCCAGATGCAAGATATCTCAATTCCCTAATTGGTGAATTAAAATGCAATTGACCCATAGAATCAATACAAGTAATACTCACAAAAAATGGGAAATACCATACCACAACCGATAAAAAGAGCGCAGACAATTCGTTATTAGAAATCATCAAAACGAATTGAAAAAATTGTTCTGTGGTATATTTTCAGCTTTAATTTTAATTTTCGACCACTAATTCCCAGCAAAACCGTTATTATACGTTTAGACGATTTTTTCATACAATCACAAACAAAACAAGAAAAATTTAAAGTTCTAGATAAACATCACCAGATCTTGTTAAAGAGAAAGCTGAAACCAGCCCTAGATAAATCACAGTTTTTCCTTACTCGTAAAAAATTCCATGGACACCCTTTGTTTAAAATCACGAGTCGATTCAATCTTATAGCTCCAACTGCCATCAAATAAAAAGAAATTGCAGGACATTTTTCCAAATTTTTTAAGTAAATATTTTTACAAATTGCAATTTTATCTTAGGCAATTTTACAATTATCTTTGACAACACTATAGCTTTGAATGGACATTAGATTATCAAAAACGCTTTGATAAAAAGCCCTTCTCACAGAACAAACCTCAAGCACAATTTCAGATCCAGATCAACCATTCTACGCTATGTGCGATGCTTCCAACTTTGGAATGGGCGCAGCACTTTTACAATCACATAAAAGACAAACATAATACACTTATATCTGCAAACTCAAAACTTTTTACACAAACAGACCTCAGACACTCTTTTTCCGTTTAATCTCGATTGTCAAAATAACCACTTTGAAGTAGATTTATTGAGAAAAAGTCTTTTGAGCCAATATCTTATTAATTGTGGCTAATAACACATAAGCAAAAACGACATCGCGATAATTCCTTCCCACTAATCGAAAGCGAAAATCTCATAGAAACCAAAAATTTGCCAGGCCCTCCCGAACTCAATCAAAAAAATACGATCAATAGAATTTTCAATTTACAAGACCCCTCAGACAACATACCCCTACCAAAAGAAGAAATATATATCTTTTCTTCCGAGTATGGAATTAATGACACTTCATTTAATACAAAAGTATGAGAACCCTGACCCTGTCATCCGACAACTTGCATTTTGGTACAATTATAAAACCAAACCTTTCAAAGCCGATATCACAAAATAAGGAAAACTTCGATAATTCCGTAAGTTTAACAATAGAACAAAAATTGTTACTGACCTTCTAGAATATCTCTCTCAAAGTTCAAACCCCTTGCATACAAACGCACATGCAGGATTGGAAAAACATTTTCAAAAATTACAAAAAATTTTTTCCACAGCCACTTATTTGCATAAGAGTATTTTGCAATGATTGCATTAAATGTGGAATAAGTTCTCTTTTTCCACACCAAAACAATTAGCGGACAAACAAGATTTTGAAAGACAAAGTCTATATTTCAATCACGAAAGTCCTTTCGACACCAAAGACCCCATGTCAACTTCTCCGAAAAAAATCTGTATAAAATGGTGATAGATGATGACTTTACGCATTATATAGCCTTCAACCCTGTACCTCATTGTAATGCTTTTTATGCTTACACAGCACTTCACGAATATTGGATAGCCTTGTTTGGACTATCAGAAATACTTGTCACAGATATTGGCACAAATTTCATTAAAAAATTTCATAAAAGAAATCTTTATATCAGTCATTTTTATAATAAAAAAGATAAACCTCGAACATCACATGCCCCATTGACAAATGGATTATTGATGGCATGAACCGCTCACTATAAGAATAACTCCGATATACAATAACTGGAAAAACAACAAATAAACCAAATGGTCATCAGATATAAAAAAAATTTTCGACACCAAAGACCCATGTCAACTTTCTCCAAAAAAAATTTGCATATAATTCTCATATCACAACAACATAACGACTATCACCAATTGAATTGATTTTTATTCAAAACAGCTCAAACCAATAATGTTCACAGCGAACTCCTCACAAACTGCACAAAGTTACTGTCAACATACTAAAGATTCAGTTTGTTACAGTTTACCACTCCCTACACATGACGAAGATCTTTTTCACCAACGACAAATTTTGAAACTAGCCCCTGGAACATATACAGAATGGATTTTGAACAGAGACAAAAAAAACACAGTAACATTTATCAGAAGACTGCAAAAATTTTTGCAAAGACAAAACATTCGAAATTAAATTAATTCACGTTTTAAACCGGCAGCTAACCTGAAAATAGGAACGGAACATTTGTTTTGATCCCAAATTTATTAAATTAAAGATTAATCTCCAATAAGATACAACTTGTCCGAATAGCACCGTTTCAAATGATCAAAAATTTACAAATTTTACATAAAAACTTAAAGACCAAAAAAACAGAAATAGTCTAGCGTCGAAATAATCTTTCACCAAACTACCCAAAAAAACACGTCCTTTGAGAATTAACGCAGAAAGATTCCTCTACAGGACTAAAACTCGTTGAGAAAATTACACAAAATAACAAAAGCCAACAAACACAAAACTTAAATCAACCAAAATTAGCATCAAAAAAAATTCAAAAAAACCCCAAACACCCTCAAAAAAAGTTCAAAAACAGAGACTTAAACGTAAACACCAGGAAAACTTTATATAACCGGAAATTAAAGTAATCAAAGCAACTTCTATCCTTTCGTCTTATAAATCAACCACCAAGATATTACAAAACTTTTATCCCACAATCTAAAATACTAAGTAAAGTAGAGCTTCAGGAACCCCCCCTGATCAATAAAAAAATTTTTAAGTCATAGACGTTCATTTCCTCTCTTGAGCTAACTAGTTCAGAATCGGTCTATCAAAACCATTTCAACATCGACCCATTTCTTTTTCAACACCACTATTATTAGCCGACATTTCTCGAAACAAAACTAGATTTTTAAGTATAACTGAAAACCTCAGGGCTAAAAATAAGCACTAGCCTTCCATTTGACATCTTAACTAAATATCATACAAATGTTGCACTCTCCTTCTATCAATCAATACAAAAATCAACATTTTTTCTAAATTTATACACCGCATTCTCCCAAAAAAAACAATAAAAGAGCCATAAAATAGCCTAAAGCCGTTCTACCTCCCAAAACCCCAAATCATCTAAAAAAACAAGAATTAGAAATTAAACAGCTATACACCCAGAGTTTTCTTCACCAAAAACTCTCCATATCCAATCTACATGTCAAAATTTAAAAAACTATTCGACCACACTTGGTTTCCACTTCGAAAAAAATCTAGTCATTACTAGCAAGTCAAAACTACGACAAAACAAGTCATTTTTCAAATGCTTCTTTCCTTTTCAGTTCAACAGTTTGAAATAATCATTTCAAATCTCCGATCATTTTTTTCAACCCTTTTTCAAATTTGTATTTTTGCATTATCAATTTTTTCGAAATTGCAAAATCATTTTTTAAAATTCTTGGCAGCTCATTTTAACTTTTCTATTCCCTCATAAAAACCTACCTCTCTCTCTGAAATCATTGACCATCTATTCAGGTAGGAATTTTAAACAATTTCATAAGTGATACGAAATCTACAAGTAAAAACGACATTTTTTTCTTCTATCGTAATTTTTCTCATCTTTTTTGTTTCCCTAATTTTAAAAATTCTCAAATTTTTAAAAAAAATCAATAATCATCTTCGCGTTAGCAACAATTTTGTTAATCATACTTACACAAGAATGTTTTAAAAAACATAAAATTAAGTAAATCAGGTAAACAACAAAATTTCAAAGTTGCTAATTCTCACCCAATTAAGAAGGAATCCCCACCAAAAACTACATCCCAAACCCCCCGAAAAAAACCACATCTACCCAATCAAGTCAACCCCAAACCTCAACACGTATCTCCTTTCTCGAATGTTCAGACACATTTGGAGAAAAACAAGCATCAAAATCTGGACCATTAATACCAGCCAATGGTTCACTTAGAGTTGTTTGACGAATTGCTGCTTTTAATGGTTCAGATTAAGATGATCTGAACCATTAGTACTAGCCTTTCGTCAAGCAACCCTAAGTGAACCACAATTCGAGCCAACATATCACATTTACCCCTCAGTCCAACAAGACCTTAGCAGAACCAGACATCTAAGTCAAAACCAAAATTTAACAACTACAAAAGGCAGACAAATTTTTTACCCCCGACGAAATCGAAATCTCACAACCTTACCAACACACCATCATGCTCATCATCGATATCTCTAGATCTTTCAAGTATTACACTGCAACGCACCCCAACTTCATCATTTCAAAACATTTCTCAAAAAAATACCCCAAATATACCATCAGTTTATTTAGGATCAACAACAACTTCTGAACAGATCCGAGAAAACCCCTTTAATACCCCAACTTCATCACAAAGACTCCCATATAGGAAAATATAAACATTTTCCCAAGGCAACAAAATTTGATCAGCGACCCGATAGATATCTCCTCAGATAACTCTGTATCGTTACCAGAATTTTTATCACTACCATCGATACCTTCAGTCGCAGGTCAAAACCAACAGCTAAATTCCCCTCAAAATTCCCAAATCACCTAGATCCCAATTGTATTCAGTATTAGATTGGAATACCTTTTTACAGCCCCCTCCTCTTTTTGGCCGACACCTCAATAGTAATTGACTCCATAATTGCACAAAGTTACTGTCAACATACTGAAGATTCAGTTTGTTACAGTTTACCACTCCCTACACATGACGAAGATCTTTTTCAGCAACCACAAATTTTGAAACTAGCCCCTGGAAGATATACAGAATGGATTTTGAATAGAGACAAAAAAACATAGTAATATTTATCAGAAGACTGCAAAAAAGTTTTTGCAAAGACAAAACATTCGAAATTAAATCAATTCACGTTTTACACCGGCATCTAACCTGAAAATAGGAACGGAACTTTTGTTTTATCCGAAATTTATTAAATTAATGATTAATCTCCAATAAGATACAACTTATCCGAATAGCACTGTTTCAAATGATCAAAAATTTACAAATTTTACATAAAAACTTAAAGACCAGAAAAAAACAGAAATAGTACAGCGTCGAAATAATCTTTCACCAAACTACCCAAAAAAACAGGTCCTTTGAGAATTAACGCAGTAAGATTCCTCTACAGGACTAAAACTCGTTGAGAAAATTACACAAAATAACAAAAGGCAACAAACACAAAACAATAATCAACCAAAATTTGCATCCAAAAAAAATGAAAAAAACCCCAAACACCCTCAAAAAAATTCAAAAACAGAGACTTAAACGTAAACACCAGGAAAACTTTATAAAACCGGAAATTAAAGTAATCAAAGCAACTTCTATCTTTTCGTCTTAAAAATCAACCACCAAGATATTACAAAATTTTTATCCCACAATCTAAAATACTAATTAAAGTAGAGCTCCAGGAACCCACTTGATCAATAAAAAAATTTTTAGGTCATAGACGTTCATTTCCCCTCTTGAGCTAACTAGTTTAGAATCGGTCTATCAAAACCATTTCAACATCGACCCATTTCTTTTTCAACACCACTATCATTAGCCGACATTTCTCGAAACAAAACTAGATTTTTAAGTATAACTGAAAACCTCAGGGCTAAAAGTAAGCACTAGCCTTCCATTTGACATCTTAACTAAATATCATACAAATGTTGCACTCTCCTAATATCAATCAATACAAAAATCAACATTTTTTCTAAATTTTTACACCGCATTCTCCCAAAAAAAAACAATAAAATAGCCATAAAATAGCCTAAAGCCGTTCTACCTCCCAAAACCCCAAATCATCTAAAAAAAACAAGAATTAGAAATTAAACAGCTATACACCCAGAGTTTCCTTCACCAAAAACTCTCCATATCCAATCTACATGTCAAAATTTAAAAAACTATTCGACCACACTTGGTTTCCACTTCGAAAAAAATCTAGTCATTACTAACAAGTCAAAACTACGACAAAACAAGTCATTTTTCAAATGCTTCTTTCCTTTTCAGTTCAACAATTTGAAATAATCATTTCAAATCTCCGATCAGTTTTTTCAACCCTTTTTCAAATTTGTATTTTTGCATTATCAATTTTTTCGAAATTGCAATTCGTTTTTTAAAATTCTTGGCAGCTCATTTTAACTTTTCTATTCCCTCATAAAAACCTACCTCTCTCTCTGAAATCATTGACCATCTATTCAGGTAGGAATTTTAAACAATTTCATAAGTGATACAAAATCTACAAGTAAAAACGACATTTTTTTCTTCTATCGTAATTTTTCTCATCTTTTTTGTTTCCCTAATTTTAAAAATTCTCAAACTTTTTAAGAAATCAATAATCATCTTCGCGTTAGCAACAATTTTGTTAATCATACTTACACAAGAATGTTTTAAAAAACATAAAATTAAGTAAATCAGGTAAACAACAAAATTTCAAAGTTGCTAATTCTCACCCAATTAAGAAGGAATCCCCACCAACCACTACATCCCAAGACTCCCCGAAAAAAACCACATCTACCCAATCAAGTCAACCCCAAACCTCAACACGTATCTCCTTTCTCGAATGTTCAGACACATTTGGAGAAAAACAAGCATCAAAATCTGGACCATTAATACCAGCCAATGGTTCACTTAGAGTTGTTTGACGAATTGCTGCTTTTAATGGTTCAGATTAAGATGATCTGAACCATTAGTACTAGCCTTTCGTCAAGCAACCCTAAGTGAACCACAATTCGAGCCAACATATCACATTTACCCCTCAGTCCAACAAGACCTTAGCAGAACCAGACATCTAAGTCAAAACCAAAATTTAACAACTACAAAAGGCAGACAAATTTTTTACCCCCGACGAAATCGAAATCTCACAACCTTACCAACACACCATCATGCTCATCATCGATATCTCTAGATCTTTCAAGTATTACACTGCAACGCACCCCAACTTCATCATTTCAAAACATTTCTCAAAAAAATACCCCAAATATACCATCAGTTTATTTAGGATCAACAACAACTTCTGAACAGATCCGAGAAAACCCCTTTAATACCCCAACTTCATCACAAAGACTCCCATATAGGAAAATATAAACATTTTCCCAAGGCAACAAAATTTGATCAGCGACCCGATAGATATCTCCTCAGATAACTCTGTATCGTTACCAGAATTTTTATCACTACCATCGATACCTTCAGTCGCAGGTCAAAACCAACAGCTAAATTCCCCTCAAAATTCCCAAATCACCTAGATCCCAATTGTATTCAGTATTAGATTGGAATACCTTTTTACAGCCCCCTCCTCTTTTTGGCCGACACCTCAATAGTAATTGACTCCATAATTGGGCACTAAACAGAGTACAATAAGGACACGATATTCATAGAGATATTCAAGAGCATTATAAACAAATCGTTACCCAAAGTAACTCAACCTTAAATTTTGAAATAACAGGGTCATACAAATTTAAACAAAAAATTCTCGAATCATGGCGCAACCGGACGTTTAACATATAATCTACTCAATAAAAACTCGATATTACACATTGTAATCAAAAAAATTTTAAATTGTAAAGCTGACACCAGAAATAGAAAGCTACCAAGAATTTTGTTTTTTGATGATAAATCAATGAAAAACTCAATGATAAAAAAAAACATTTAATTCGCAATTTAAGAGATGATACCACACTGTATCAGGTAATCCCCTTGCCATGTAAAAATGATCAAGGCTATTGCGATCCTGCTACACGAACACAGGCAGGCAATCATAGTTTGGCTACCTGAGGACACATGCACCACATTTCGTTTCGCTAAATTTCGCGCAAGAATGATAAATTTTCAGAACAAATATTTTGTCGAATCTGTTCTGTTTTAAAAATTCAAACCTGATCAAATCAGATCAAATTCAAACAAATATAAAAAAAAAGATGATACAGAAATTAAAATAACACGTTTTCAAGTTTACCCTGAAACAGAAGTAGCAAGTAAATCTCCCAAACCGCCTTTCCGTATACATTACTCGGAAAATTTGTCAAACGCGAAAAAGGTTTTGACATAGAACCAGGCAAGCTAAAACTCGAAACAGCACATCCATATGAAATTAGATAAGACGAAAAAACCTATCTACCAGTAAAATTCTCTGAAACTATGTGAAAATCTGGTCGTAAAACCATACAGAAAAAAAAGACAGTACAAGTTTACAAGAACTTTCACTAATGAATAACACCTAGTTTGGCGCAATCCACAACGATATTCATCTTAAAATGATACCAGATGATTTTACAATCGGTAGAATTTTTCAAGAAATGTCAATTTCCGAATTACAACACTTCATCACTTATGCGAACTCGAAAGAACACAAATACTGAATTAACTCGCTTTAGCAGCACTTAAAATACCGTACGCTGGATACCTTTTATAATGCAACCGCCCTAACTTCATTGTCTATGAATGAAACATACTTTGGTATTACACCTGCACTAAAATTTTCACCACTTTATGTTTTTGAAGACAAAAAATGTTACCATCAAATCCCTTTGTTTGAATAAAATAAAGTTTATTTTGTAGATACAGTATCAAGACGCACAAAACAGCCACAACGTAGTACATCCTAATCCAAGTGAAGACAAACTTTATAGCTCATCCCACATCCTACTCTCATGTCACCCTTAAAAAAACTTAGTCGAGAGCATTCGCGCAACTACTCGTAATCCAAACATAGGCCTACAATCAAAAGGCATTTACTCAAAGTCCGATATACAACATCACATTCGAATACAACAACATCCAGAACTCCTCACTAAAATGGTTGCAATACAAAGGCAATCAATCGAACAAAGCTTAGGAAAACTAGTTGGAACAGCAGGCTTCTCCGATATCTATAGACAAGACTACAGCAGATAATTTAAAGATATTTAAGACTATTTATAAATATATATCTGAACGGTAAAAGACACCATCCAAAAAATGTTTCACCAAAAAAAATTTTTTATCAAAGAGGAACTCCTAGATTTCATACTTTGGCCTTTATATCTTAGAAAGGTTGACTATGTTTTGCGCAATTTTTGATTTTATAAGATTTCTATAAATCTCATATAACACTCCATCAAGCAAAAATTGACAACTTATATGAACAAATTTAAAAACAACAATACACAAAACATTTTTGATCTCAAAACAATAATCTTTTTAACCCACGATGAGCCGACTGATTGGATTCCTCAACTGTTTCTATCCCTATCTTTTGAACATCCAACGCCACTTCTCCATCATTTTACTCTTAGACCTAACCTTTCACTAAGTTTTTTTTACTAAATCACCAAGCATGATCTCAGACGGTTTAACTCGAATAGTTTTTAACACCATATCTAGTTGCGATAGTTTCGATGTTAAAAAACTCGACGACTTTCTAGACTCCGTACCCAGCCTTACGAAATTTTCTTAACCGCCCTTCCAACCCTTTATTTCCCCGCTTCCTGATGAATTTCCCCAACCCCTCTTCATACACTGACGCTACCTCTATCCTTTTTCCTCTGTCGAGTAACAAACTCGACGCACCCAGCCCCATTACAGACGATCAATTTCAGCATTACTCAACAGATAAATTTTTAACTCAACAATAACAGCTTCATAAAACACAAAAAGCATTAAAAACTCACCAGCTAACCCATTCAGCCTCAATATGCGAATCTTCAACCCCTTCTGTTCAGATTGCACCCACAAGAGCACAGAGACTTTTTAAATAACACTACTCCTCAATTCTTTATTAGTCCGCCACGTTTATCCCGATTATACTCCCACCACCCTCAACACTCTATTACCCCAGAAGTTTTAATTTACACTTTATCATGTTTCGCTCAAAATACATACTATACTACAGACAATTAAAACCAACTGAGATTATTCGTTGATGAGAATGTGCTAGTTCCCACACTCTCCTGGATCACCTACTACAATTTTACTGACCCACTGAAACGTCGCTTGAAAAATAACCCCTAAGATAAAAAAATTCTGTCAATCCATCATTCACCAAATCACCGCCGCACTTTACGAAAATCAATTCATTACCATCGTCTTAAATCAGACAATAGATAGATTCAGAGAACCAAGCACTAATCAATTTAATTTTAACCATTACGATCATGCTGGCCAGGTATATGCAAGATAGCCCAAACTACGACAATCCAAACACTAATCCTCAATTATCAGAAAACTTTTTCATTAAACCAGACTATATATATTCCATCTACATATATTATAGGTTCAAACAATAACATTATATAGACAACTCACCATCCGTAGCCCACATAATCGTTCCATGTTCATTAACTCAAAATACCATATTTCTTAAGTTTCACATTTTGCATCAAATCTACTAAGTGGTACGACATCCTCCGTAATTGTGAACCCGTTTTCTAGATGTATATGTTTTGCCCACTGAAGAACACCTTCTCAATCGACGGCGCCCGTCCAATCATTACTCTCCAAAAAACTTTACAGCCCATTGAAATAACCCTGCTCGAACACATTCACAATATTAAATCAAATCACAATCTTTATAACCTAATGGAAAAAACGAATCAGGAAATTTCAACATTTACCAAAGAATTAAACATCATCAGAGCGCCTCTTTGGCCTCTGCTTCGCACTAAAAACGTAATCCGCATGCTTCTAGTAACATGTGACACATCAACTTTAGTCTCCCCTGGATTGTTCCCCAGAGCCGGACCCTCGTAAGTATTATCTTACCCTCGTAAGTTTTATTCCCCAAAGCCGAACTCTCGAGTCTTACTATTATCACTATAGCAAATAAAACATGACATGCACCATAATTACACGTGTTTTTCAAATTTTTTTTTTTAGATTTCAGAAGTCACTGATCTAAAAGAATAGAACTAAAGCAAAAATCGCAAACTTCTTGAAAAAATTTTAAAAAATGAATTATCCAAGTGAAGTAAGTTTAATACAAATGTACTAAAACGAAAATCGAAAATTCTGTCGTAAATAAAGTGACTTAACAAAAAGGCAAAAGAAATTACACTGAACTAACTTATTTTATATGTGCTGCTTTCATAATATTTCTCATTTACTCGCCGACAGTTCACGCACTCTAACGATCGCACTCTCAAAAATCTATAACTCGCCCACGTAGAATTGGTAAATAAATGAATTTCAAGTTTTGACTTCAACTGATATCAACTCTAACTTGTTTTCACGCGTTTCAAACTTTCCCTTAACCTAGTTGGTAAGAGTTCTTGGCAAGCTTAAACTAACCAACGCAGCTTACTAATGTATAAGAAAGTCCTACGGTACTCAGACCAGATTAAACCAACATTAAAACTGAATACTTTGGTCTTTTCAAACCACCTAAAACACCAAAATGTCAAAAGACAAAACCCAAAACACAACAATCCGTTAGTGGTAAAAACACAACCAAAGGCAAAAAAGAGAAAAAATTCCAAAAAAAAACAAAAATTTGAACAGAAAAAGAGACTCTGCTCAAAGGGACAGAACAAATATACTCCCTGGCCCAGCCACCCAGTAGCATGCTCTAGAGTCGGTCTTCTAACCCACCGTGCTACGCCACGCTTATGACCCACACTCAGGTTTGGATGAGAGTTGCTTCAGGGTGAGCAGTTTTTTGAAAAAACCCAAACTAAATAAAAAGCATTTGCGAAAACAGCTAATAATTTTGATAACTAAAACTGATCTCACTAACAAAATATATATTTTTTATGCAATGAAAAAACTTTCTTAGAGCAAACGGAACCAGCAGCAAAAGGAGATGAAAACGCGATGTATTCAGTCTCTGGAATGGCATATCTATTGGTTTGTTGCCGTAGTCACAGCCCTCACAGGATTTAAAGTATGAACCCAACATTTCAGCAAAGGTACCCCTTGAAGAAGAACAATGGTAAACTCGGTGTGGGCTTCACATACATATCTTAGTCACTTGGCGCGAATGGGTGGAACCAGTTTAAAACTAGTATTTATAACCATTCATATTCTTGGTGGAACTATCCCTATAAAAATTTTCTGCTTACCAATGATAATCCATAGCTAACGCTGACAATTATTTGTAGTGCTGAAAATCTCGACTCGTAATTTCAGCAACAGACCAATTTGAAGATAACTTAGAATACAGTTGTACTCCTTTGGAACAAGTTCCATTTAACTAACTCGCAAATTCCAGTATACACTAGATCTATTGAGACTAGGAGACATAAGAGTAAGATTAAGATTGGTATTAGACTAAAAATTGCACGAATCTATCCGGCCGAAATTTAGATTGCGTGACGAATAGACTGTATCGTATCCAAAGTTACTCTATGAGTGAGCCACCTCGGAGTGAGCCACCTCTATGAGTGAGCCACTCTATGAGGGGCCAACTCAGTATTTACAATTAACACTTAAGGATTAGTTATCGAATATGACTGGTTAATAATATCACATTACAACCAGGTAGAAAGCAGGATGTAATCAAGTGAAGGAAATTTCAATCGAGTGGCACTCATCTGGGTTAACCTAAAGTTTGAGAAAAAAAATAAAACTGCCTGAAACAGAAAGTTTTCAGCTTGATGGATGATGTGTAATTTCTATTTTGC
Organism: Symsagittifera roscoffensis; assembly: GCF_963678635.1. Lineage (NCBI taxonomy): Eukaryota > Metazoa > Xenacoelomorpha > Acoela > Convolutidae > Symsagittifera > Symsagittifera roscoffensis. Next base: position 39,706,139 of record NC_087071.1, read on the forward strand.
GTATCTCTTCTCGGTTGGGCAACGTTGTTTTAACATGGTGCAGGTATGGAGAGTTTCGTTGTGTCTGTTCAACCTGAGTAGCAGTAGATGCCTCATGGGTATGTTACACGCGGCCAGAGATGGCTAAGAGCATTTTTTACATTGTTTTTTCCCCTAAAGTTTCAGATCTCAAAGCTATGGTCAATTGACACATGGCTTATTTAGAAGTAAAAAATACATACTTTTTGTTTTGCGAGAAAACTGTACGTCAATGTTCGTTTTCAGTGACCATACGAAGCTTGTTCAAGATTTTTCATCTTCCTCGTTTGGTGATTCGTAGCAAGAAGAAACACAGACACGCTTCTTTGAAAATTCATTTGGAATGCAAACCTTGTAAAACGTCTAAGACATCCTTAAGAAGGCTAGACTAGAGTTTAGAAAATTAGAAACAATTTTTTTTTGCATTTTTTGTTGTTTAAAAGCGGCTTACTTTCAACAAAATTAAAATGGTTGTTGACTGTTTAAATGAAGGATAAAATTGAGGCCGGCTACGGAGCTTGCTAAGTCATCCACCGGTGGAGTAGGCCAGTAATTAGGGATATTGAAGGAGGTTTTTTCTTGAAGGATGACAATTTTAAGTTACTCTTTTGTTCTGTTATTGTTTATCCCTATCTAGGGTAGTGAGACTGTGATTTTTTGTAGACAGCTTTGTGTGATAGTTGTAATAACCTGCAATTTTCCTTCCAGATTAGTTCATTTTTCGTCTTAAGCTTTTGTCAGTTTTAAACAGAAAAAATAATGTGGTTTGGGCTATATACATTTGTACACTGCCCAAGTCGAGATTTTTCACCTAGTTTGAAGCAAGAATTGAGCGGCTTGAGCGTTTTTTTTAGACAATTACGCTCACAATCTTGCTTCAAAATGAGCGGTTTTTGAATGGTTTATCTAAAAAAAAAACCGCTCAAAAACCGCGCAAGAGTAGCCGTAGTTCAGTTCATGTTCATTTTGAGCAAGAGTAACCGCTCAAAAACCGCTGTAGTTCATGTCATCATTCGATGGCGTTTCATAACTGCGGCTCCGGTTAGCTCATATTCAAAAGGTTTCAATTGGGTTCATGAATAAATCAATTACTTTTAGTTTGAAACGATATGAACACCATCAATTTTACCTTCGCTCTTTTCTGTTTCTGTTGTTTGAATAAAGCTCAAATGGCAAAGGCTTTGCTGCTGCAGCGAAATTTAGGGTCCAGAACAAAGAGGTTGTTTGTATAAGTTGTTGAAAATTCGACAGAAGCAGTGTACTATTTTTTTTAATTATTTTTTTTCACAAACAATTAAATTCCGAACAACCGCTTGGTTAAATATGCATGCTGCTGAGAAATGGAATAATCTTAAATAGTTAGAAATCAACACTTACACTGGCGTGTTTATAGAGAAATATACTTTGTATAATTAAACTTGAATAAAACAATTTTTTTAGAGATAAAAAAACCTCGAAAAGAACTAATGGATCTGTCAAAAGGAAAATTTTCGCTAGTTTTAGAAAAAATATACCTGTTTTTCTTGATTTGCTATTTCAGTAACATCTCTTGTTTTTTTAACCCTTTTCCAGATCTACATCGGAAAATTGAGATGGTTGTTCACTGTTTAAATGAAGCTTAAAATTGAGGCCGGCTACGGAGCTTGCTAAGTCCTCCACCGGTGGAGTAGTCCAGTAACGAGGGATATTGAAGGAGGTTTTTTCTTGAAGGATGACAATTTTAAGTTACTTTTTTGTTCTGTTTTTGTTTATCCCTATTTAGGGCAGTGACACTGTGATTTTTTTGTAGACAGTTTTGTGTGATAGTTGTAACATTCTGCAATTTTCTTTTCAGATTAGTTCATTTTTCGTCTTAAGCTTTTGTCAGTGTTTTAAACAGAAAAAAAAATGTGGTTTGGGCTATATACATTTGTAGACTGCCCGAGTCGAGATTTTTTACCTGAATTGAAGCAAGTTTTGAGCGGTTTGAGCGGTTTTTTTAGACAATTACGCTCAAAATCGTGCTTCAAAATGAGCAGTTTGAGCGGTTTTCGAACGGTTTATCTAAAAAACCGCTCAAAAAGTTCAGTTCATGTTCATTTTGAGCACGAGTAACCGCTCAAAAAACAAGTAGTTCATGTCATCATTTGGTGGCGTTTCATAACTGCGGCTCCGGTTAGCTCATATTCAAAAGGTTTCAATTGGGTTCATGAATAAATCAATTACTTTTAGTTTGAAACGATATGAACACCATCAATTTTACCTTCGCTCTTTTCTGTTTCTGTTGTTTCAATAAAGCTCAAATGGCAAATGCTTTGCTGCTGCAGCGAAATTTAGGGTCCAGAACAAAGAGGTTGTTTGTATAATTTGTTGAAAATTCGACAGAAGCAGTGTACTATTTTTTTTAATTGTTTTTTTTTCACAAACAATTAAATTCCGAACAACCGCTTGGTTAAATATGCATGCTGCTGAGAAATGGAATAATCTTAAATAGTTAGAAATCAACACTTACACTGGCGTGTTTATAGAGAAATATACTTTGTATAATTAAACTTGAATAAAACCATTTTTTTAGAGATAAAAAAATCTCGAAAAGAACTTGTGAATCTGTCAAAAGGAAAATTTTCGCTAGTTTTAGAAAAAATATACCTGTTTTTCTTGATTGATCCATGTTTTCACAAATCGTTTCGGTAAAAATGATAATCTTATCAGTCGCAGATTTGTTTTACTGAAATTCGAATTGGTAGACGTTTAAAAACAAATTTTGTTTAAGTTACTACATGTTTCGGTTCAAAAGGAACGTTTACAAACTTTTGAAAGCGTGTTTGTCACAAAAATAATGCTGCAATTTTAGGCATTTTTTCATACCTTTTTCGAAAACAGGGGTGATATATCCGTTTTTGAGGACAAATGGAAACTGGTTTTGTATTAAACTTTAACTTATTGCAATTGGAGGTGTTACGATAGAACATTACCTTGTTGACGGCAAAAACTTGTATTGCCACTGTAAATTTATTCAAGGATAGCACATCTGTTTCTTCGAAAATTTTTGATCTATAACGCAACGAAAATCAAAAACTGCTATTGTAGTTTATTCTTTTATTTTTCGGTGTATATGCGCACCATTAGAAAAACCCAGTTTTTAAAAAAAATTGATTCAAATGATTTGATTTTTCAGTAACATTTCTTGATTTTTTGCCCTTTTCCAGATCTACATCGCTAATAGTTACTTTTGATTACTCTGTTTCCCTGTTTTGTTTCGGTTTATGAAATCTTTTTGTTCTTTGTTGTTGAAAAGCTGCTGAAAGTTCTCCATGTGTCAGCAGTAATGAGATCTTTACAATTATGCGTTTTGGATGATGAAGGAGTCCAACTCCAACACCTCACCCGTTTTATTAGACCTGTCCATTCTGAATCTGGAAAATGAACAACACTAGGTTGAGTTTAGTCTTTCGTAATGTTTTTCCTACTGTATTTCCAACTGTTTTTTTATTGAGCCATGTTTCTGTTGCTACTGTTCATCATAATTTAGTGTTGTTCAAACTTTCAAAAAAAATGAAAGTTTCTTGATATGTGTTTTGCACTTCTGAAATTTATAAAGCAAAACTTGACAGTGTTAGATTGATTTTTATTTTCCAAAAACTAATCATGAATTAAAAGCTCTTGTAGATCCTGAGAGCCACCAGGTTTTGCCTCAATATCCCCTGAGAAAACTAATTTGAGTTTTTTTTAAGATACGCAAAAAACTTTACTAATAGAATACAGTAATACTTACACATATAAATATGACCCACTTTTCATTGTGATGTTTTTTTTGAGTGGGAGAACTTTTGAGTAAATAACATTATATCTAGTCTCTTGGATTGAAAACAGACACGCAATATGCTTTGAAAGTTTTTTGTCAGAATCTCGGTAACTGCAAAAAAAACATGAGCATTATCAACCAACACTTGCTGGTCGGCGCATGTATTATTAAATGATGTAAATCTTAACGTGTCAAATTTGTGGGAAAGAAACCTGCAGCATAGTGTCTATTGGCTCTTTGCAGCCATCGACTATATTTCGCAGAGATCTCATTTGAATCGGACCGGGCTCACTTGATTCCCAATCAAAAGTTCTATTACTTCAATTTGTTCTGTTGACCGAAGACAAAGCTTTCTATGTCAGTAATAGCTATTCGTGACTCATTTGTACAATATCCCTCCAAGTCGAGTCGACTGTTTTTTAGGTTTTTGCGGTACAAGTTGGTGAAAGATGATTTTACTGTAAATAGGCATTTTAAGTTTACCTATGAGGGCAAGGGCGTATTTAGGGGAGGGGGATGCGGACTCTTTTTTCAGGGATTCGACCCCCTACCGACCCAGAGGATCTCCCTTTGTACTGTTTTGAGATATCAGTTTTTGGTGACAGACTCTAAAGCTTTTTTAAAGGTGCCTTGGGCGCGAAAAAATACTAAGTTCGAGGGGGAGCAAGCGCCGAAAAAAACGCAATTTTTTTGGTCAAAATTTGGGTGGGGATAGATAATGCAAACTTCTAAATTTCAGTTTTTGAATTCATATCATCAACCACTTGTTCAATCTAGTGAAATGTTTATGCTAGAATTAGTTTCATTAACTTTTAAAAATTAGTAATTTTTTGGATGTGCGAAAAAATCAAGCGGAAAAATCTGGTTGCAGAATGAGAAGGAGGGCTACAAAGGTGATCGTAGTTTTTGACAGGTTTGCTTCCTATCTGAAAATTGTAAAATTCATAAATATCGGAGAAGAATTGTCCTAAGCTGTGAAAATATAATGTGATAGCCAGAGACGGAGCACTAAAAAGTCCGTTTTGGCGAAAGTTTTTGCGCCGCAGGTAATATTTTGAAAATAAAACAGGCCGAAAACTGTTTTTATCGCAATCTTAAGCTAATCAAATAGGGAAAGGAAACGATTTGTATTGCAAATTGTTTTTCACATACAATTTTAGGAAAAATTGAAGTTACTTTTATCGAGATTTTTCACCTAGTTTGAAGCAAGAATTGAGCGGCTTGAGCGGTTTTTTTTAGACAATTACGCTCACAATCTTGCTTCAAAATGAGCGGTTTTTGAACGGTTTATCTAAAAAAAACCGCTCAAAAACCGCGCAAAAGTAGCCGTAGTTCAGTTCATGTTCATTTTGAGCAGGAGTAACCGCTCAAAAACCGCTGTAGTTCATGTCATCATTTGATGGCGTTTCATAACTGCGGCTCCGGTCAGCTCATATTCAAAAGGTTTCAATTGGGTTCATGAATAAATCAATTACTTTTAGTTTGAAACGATATGAACACCATCAATTTTACCTTCGCTCTTTTCTGTTTCTGTTGTTTGAATAAAACTCAAATGGCAAATGCTTTGCTGCTGCAGCAAAATTTAGGGTCCAGAACAAAGAGGTTGTTTGTATAAGTTGTTGAAAATTCGACAGAAGCAGTGTACTATTTTTTTAATTATTTTTTTTCACAAACAATTAAATTCCGAACAACCGCTTGGTTAAATATGCATGCTGCTGAGAAATGGAATAATCTTAAATAGTTAGAAATCAACACTTACACTGGCGTGTTTATAGAGAAATATACTTTGTATAATTAAACTTGAATAAAACAATTTTTTTAGAGATAAAAAAACCTCGAAAAGAACTAATGGATCTGTCAAAATGAAGGTTTTTGCTAGTTTTAGAAAAAGTATACCGGTTTTTCTTGATTGATCCTTGTTTTCACAAACCGTTTCGTTAAATGTGATAGTTTTATCAGTCGCAGATTTGTTTTACGAAAATTCGAATTGGTAGACGTTTAAAAACAAATTTTGTTTAAGTTACTACATATTTCGGTCCAAAAGCAACGTTTACAAACTTTTGAAAGCGTGTTTGTCACACAAATAATCCTATAATTTTGTGCAACCTTTTTCAAAAACAGGGGTGATATATGCTTTTTTGAGGAGAAATAGAAACTGGTTTTGTATTAAACTTTAGCTTATTGCGATTGGAGGTGTGTTACGATAGCAACATTACCTTGTTGACTGCAAAAACTTGTATTCCCACTGTAAATTTATTCAACGATAATTCATCTGTTTCTTCGTAAATTTTTTATCTGTGACGCAACGAAAATCAAAAACTGCTATTGTAATTTATTGTTTTGTTTTTTGGTGTGTATGTGCACCATTAAAAACACCAAGTTTTAAAAAAACTTGATTAAAATGATTTGCTATTTCAGTAACATCTCTTGTTTTTTTTACCCTTTTCCAGATCTATGTCGGAAAATTGAGATGGTTGTTCACTGTTTAAATGAAGCTTAAAATGGAGGCCGGCTACGGAGCTTGCTAAGTCCTCCACCGGTGGAGTAGTCCAGTAACGAGGGATATTGAAGGAGGTTTTTTCTTGAAGGATGACAATTTTAAGTTACTTTTTTGTTCTGTTTTTGTTTATTCCTTTTTAGGGTAGTGACACTGTGATTTTTTTTGTAGACAGTTTTGTGTGATAGTTGTAACATTCTGCAATTTTCTTTTCAGATTAGTTCATTTTTCGTCTTAAGCTTTTGTCAGTTTTAAACAGAAAAAATAATGTGGTTTGGGCTATATACATTTATAGACTGCCCGAGTCGAGATTTTTTACCTGAATTGAAGCAAGTTTTGAGCGGTTTGAGCGGTTTTTTTAGACAATTACGCTCAAAATCGTGCTTCAAAATGAGCGGTTTGAGCGGTTTTCGAACGGTTTATCTGAAAAACCGCTCAAAAAGTTCAGTTCATGTTCATTTTGAGCACGAATAACTGCTCAAAAACCGCGTAGTTCATGTCATCACTTGGTGGCGTTTCATAACTGCGGCTTCGGTTAGCTCATATTCAAAAGGTTTCAATTGGGTTCATGAATAAATCAATTGGTTTAGTTTGAAACGATATGAACACCATCAATTTTACCTTCGCTCTTTTCTGTTTCTGTTGTTTGAATAAAGCTCAAATGTCAAATGCTTTGCTGCTGCAGCGAAATTTAGGGTCCAGAACAAAGAGGTTGTTTGTATAAGTTGTTGAAAATTCGACAGAAGCAGTGTACTATTTTTTTTAATTATTTTTTTTCCCAAACAATTAAATTCCGAACAACCGCTTGGTTAAATATGCATGCTGCTGAGAAATGGAAAAATCTTAAATAGTTAGAAATCAACACTTACACTGACGTGTTTATAGAGAAATATACTTTGTATAATTAAACTTGAATAAAACAATTTTTTTAGAGATAAAAAAACCTCGAAAAGAACTAATGGATCTGTCAAAATGAAGGTTTTTGCTAGTTTTAGAAAAAGTATACCGGTTTTTCTTGATTGGTCCTTGTTTTCACAAACCGTTTCGTTAAATGTGATTGTTTTATCAGTCGCTGATTTGTTTTACGGAAATTCGAATTGGTAGACGTTTAAAAACAAATTTTGTTTAAGTTACTACATATTTCGGTTCAAAAGCAACGTTTACAAACTTTTGAAAGCTTGTTTGTCATACAAATAATCCTATAATTTTGTGCAACCTTTTCTTATACCTTTTTCGAAAACAGGGGTGATATATGCTTTTTTGAGGAGAAATGGAAACTGGTTTTGTATTAAACTTTAACTTATTGCGATTGGAGGTGTGTTACGATAGCAACATTACCTTGTTGACTGCAAAACTTGTATTCCCACTGTAAATTTATTCAACGATAATTCATCTGTTTCTTCATAAATTTTTTATCTGTGACGCAACGAAAATCAAAAACTGCTATTGTAATTTATTGTTTTGTTTTTCGGTGTGTATGTGCACCATTAAAAACACCAAATTTTAAAAAAACTTGATTAAAATGATTTGCTATTTCAGTAACATCTCTTGTTTTTTTACCCTTTTCCAGATCTACATCGGAAAATTGAGATGGTTGTTCACTGTTTAAATGAAGCTTAAAATGGAGGCCGGCTACGGAGCTTGCTAAGTCCTCCACCGGTGGAGTAGTCCAGTAACGAGGGATATTGAAGGAGGTTTTTTCTTGAAGGATGACAATTTTAAGTTACTTTTTTGTTCTGTTTTTGTGTATCCATATTTAGGGCAGTGACACTGTAATTTTTTTGTAGACAGTTTTTTGTGATAGTTGTAACATTCTGCAATTTTCTTTTCAGATTAGTTCATTTTTCGTCTTAAGCTTTTGTCAGTTTTAAACAGAAAAAATAATGTGGTTTGGGCTATATACATTTATAGACTGCCCGAGTCGAGATTTTTTACCTGAATTGAAGCAAATTTTGAGCGGTTTGAGCGGTTTTTATTAGACAATTACGCTCAAAATCGTGCTTCAAAATGAGCGGTTTGAGCGGTTTTCGAACGGTTTATCTAAAAAACCGCTCAAAAAGTTCAGTTCATGTTCATTTTGAGCACGAGTAACCGCTCAAAAACCGCGTAGTTCATGTCATCACTTGGTGGCGTTTCATAACTGCGGCTTCGGTTAGCTCATATTCAAAAGGTTTCAATGGGGTTCATGAATAAATCAATTACTTTTAGTTTGAAACGATATGAACACCATCAATTTTACCTTCGCTCTTTTCTGTTTCTGTTGTTTGAATAAAGCTCAAATGTCAAATGCTTTGCTGCTGCAGCGAAATTTAGGGTCCAGAACAAAGAGGTTGTTTGTATAAGTTGTTGAAAATTCGACAGAAGCAGTGTACTATTTTTTTTTAATTATTTTTTTTCACAAACAATTAAATTCCGAACAACCGTTTGGTTAAATATGCATGCTGCTGAGAAATGGAATAATCTTAAATAGTTAGAAATCAACACTGACACTGGCGTGTTTATAGAGAAATATACTTTGTATAATTAAACTTGAATAAAAAAAATTTTTTAGCGATAAAAAAATCTCGAAAAGAACTTGTGAATCTGTCAAAAGGAAAATTTTTGCTAGTTTTAGAAAAAAAATACCTGTTTTTCTTGATTGATCCATGTTTTCACAAACCGTTTCGGTAAAAGTGATAATCTTATCAGTCGCAGATTTGTTTTACTGAAATTCGAATTGGTAGACGTTTAAAAACAAATTTTGTTTAAGTTACTACATGTTTCGGTTCAAAAGGAACGTTTACAAACTTTTGAAAAAGTGTTTGTCACAAAAATAATGCTGTAATTTTAGGCATTTTTTCATACCTTTTTCGAAAACAGGGGTGATATATCCTTTTTTGAGCAGAAATGGAAACTGGTTTTGTATTAAACTTTAACTTATTGCAATTGGAGGTGTGTTACGATAGCAACATTACCTTGTTGACGGCAAAAACTTGTATTCCCACTGTAAATTTATTCAACGATAGCACATCTGTTTCTTCGAAAACTTTTTATCTATAACGCAACGAAAATCAAAAACTGCTATTGTAGTTTATTCTTTTATTTTTCGGTGTATATGCGCACCATTAGAAACACCAAGTTTTCAAAAAAAACTTGATTCAAATGATTTGCTATTTCAGTAACATTTCTTGATTTTTTGCCCTTTTCCAGATCTACATCGCTAATAGTTTTTTTTGATTACTCTGTTTCCCTGTTTTGTTTCGGTTTATGAAATCTTTTTGTTCTTTGTTGTTGAAAAGCTGCTGAAAACTCTCCATGTGTCAGCAGTAATGAGATCTTTACAATTATGCGTTTTGGATGATGAAGGAGTCCAACTCCAACACCTCACCCGTTTTATTAGACCTGTCCATTCTGAATGTGGAAAATGAACAACACTAATGAATGTGGAAAATGAACAACACTAGGTTGAGTTTAGTCTTTCCTAATGTTTTTCCTACTGTATTTCCAAATGTTTTTTTTATTGAGCCATGTTTCTGTTGCTACTGTTCATCATAATTCAGTGTTATTCAAAATTTCAAAAAAAATGAAAGTTTCTTGATATGTGTTTTGCACTTCTGAAATTTATAAAGCAAAACTTGACTGTGTTAGATTGATTTTTATTTTCCAAAAACTAATCATGAGTTAAAAGCTCTTGTAGATCCTGAGAGCCACCAGGTTTTGCCTCAATATCCCCTGAGAAAACTAATTTGAGTTTTTTTAAGATACGCAAAAAACTTTACTAATAGAATACAGTAATACTTACACATATAAATATGACCCGCTTTTCATTGTGATGTTTTCTTTGAGTGGGAGAACTTTTGAGTAAATAACATTATATCTAGTCTCTTGGATTGAAAACAGACACGCAATATGCTTTGAAAGTTTTTTGTCAGAATCTCGGCAACTGCAAACAAAAAACATGAGCATTATCAACCAACACTTGCTGGTCGGCGCATGTAATTATTTAATGATGTAAATCTTAACATGTGAAATTTGTGGGAAAGAAACCTGCAGCATAGTGTCTATTGGCTCTTTGCAGCCATCGACTATATTTCGCAGAGATCTCATTTGAATCGGACCGGGCTCACTTGATTCCCAATCAAAAGTTCTTTTAATTCAATTTGTTCTGTTGACCGAAGACAAAGCTTTCTATGCCAGTAATAGCTATTCGTGACTCATTTGTAGAATATCCCTCCAAGTCGAGTCGACTGTTTTTTAGGTTTTTGCGGTACAAGTTGGTGAAAGATGATTTTACTGTAAATAGGCATTTTAAGTTTACCTATGAGGACAGGGGCGTATTTAGGGGAGGGGGATGCGGACTCTATTTTCAGGGATTCGACCCAAAGGATCTCCCCTTTGTACTGTTTTGAGACATCAGTTTTTGGTGACAGACCCTAAAGCTTTTTTAAAGGTGCCTTCGGCGCCAATATATACTAAGTTTGAGGGGGAGCGAGCGCCGAAAAAAAACGCAATTTTTTTGGTCAAAATTTGGGTGGGGATAGATAATGCAAACTTCTAAATTTCAGTTTTTGAATTCATATCATCAACCGAAAACAATTGTTCAATCTAGTGAAATGTTTATGCTAGAATTAGTTTCTCTCACTATTAAAAATTAGTAATTTTTTGGATGTGCGAAGAAATCAAGCGGGAAAATCTGGTTGCAGAATGAGAAGGAGGGCTACAAAGGTGATCGTAGTTTTTGACAAATTTGCTTCTTTTATGAAAATTGTAAAATTCATAAATATCGGAGAAGAATTATTCTAGGCTGTGAAAATATAATGCGATAGCCAGAGACGGATTTAGGATTTTCCTAGCTCTCCCAGAGCACTAAAAAGTCCGTTTTAGCGAAAGTTTTTGCGCCGCAGGTAAAGTTTTGAAAATAAAACAGGCCAAAAACGGTTTTTATCGCCATCTTAAGCTAACCAAATAGGGAAAGGAAACAATTTGTATTGCAAATTATTTTTCACATAAATTTTTTGGAAAAATTGAAGTTACTTTTAATGCTTAGCGTTTGCATGTAAATCTTTAGTGTTTAAATTTTTATTTGAAAACACGATATAGGATGAGACAAAACATCCGAAAGCTTCAATTCACATTTGCAATTCTGAGAAAGTTTTTTAAAAATATAATAACTCTACTCTACAATAGAAACATAATTACGCTCTTCTTTTCAATCCAATTTGATGTTTGAAAATGTTTGACGTATTTGTCGCTTCTATTGTAAAGTTACGATGCCTTGGAAAAGTTTTTGACCTATGATCAGTTTTGTAAGATCCAAAAGTTTCGAAAAAGCGATTATTGTTCCGACTTTCGATACGCAAGTAACGTAATATTTGTGCTCGGGGAGGGTTTTTTTCTTCAGACAAATTTGGACTTTTTATTTTTTTGATGGAATTTTTTATATCATTCGAAAGGTGTGTTGTCTTGAGCTCAAATTTGAAAAGATATTTTATCTGTGATCTTTTTTCGTAAAGTTATGGGGTTTAAATTTTGCCTTTTTGGCCAATTTGGGACAATTAACACGCAATATACTTCGCGCTATTAACCCATAAGCGAAATTTAATCCGTCTTAGAAATCCTTCCAAATTGGTTCAAGGAAATTTATCTGCCATAATTGATTTGTTAATTGGAGCAAAATCTATCACTTTGTACTTAATATGGCGTGTGGGGAGATGTTATTACAAAAAATCTCAAAATTTTTAAGAAAAAAATTTCAGTTTTATTTTATTACATTTATTTTATCCATGTTATTACTGCTCCATAGACCTAAAAAGGCAGTCGGGACTTTAAGGCTTTCGCATTGATCCGAGCACGCTTGTTTTATCTTTAGTTGTCATAAGTTGTCACTAATAAAAGTTGCTTTCTCTATTTTCACACAATTTTTTTTGTAAGAATATGGCAAAAAACATGCTTGTTATAAATTTTCGTATGTGGAAATTTTTTTTTGCTCTTTTCAAACAATTTCACTTGGTCTATGAAATTACATGAATGTGTATACAAAGCTTTTTTTTTCAAAATATAAATTTGTATGGCAAGCTTTTTGTCACCTCGGGAGGGTTTGGAAACCAAACCAAAAAATTAGTCATTTAATAGTAGGCGAGGTTCTAACATCTGGTCATCACTGAGTTGTTTGTAAAGATCTGGAAGCTTATCAGGAAGATGTACTTTTTAAAATTATTTCTCTTGATTTAAAATACTTTGACATAGTAGACATATACCCAATTAAGTACTCTTTCTATTAACAAGCCAAAAAACAAAAAAAACAAGCATAGAGATTAGCTGTTTTTCGAGATTAGTGGTGCAATTAACTCAGCAATATAATACTATTGGGTGGAGAAAATCAAAAAGGAAGAAAAGTGTTTTGGTTCTTATGAAATCTAAATTCCAATCAAAATGGTGAAACCACCAATGATACTTTAGGTGCCTTTCTCAACGTTACTAAATTTGAGAACAAATCAATTTAAGAAGAACGAATCCGGTGTTTTGGAGTTGAACTGCTAGAAAATCAATGACAAGTTTTGAATTTTGTTAATTTTCAGCCATTTATTTAAATAGTACCAACATTGCTTTTTGGTAAGCAGTTTCCACAACAAGTTTTGTCGTGGAATTCGCAAGAAAACTTTTGTTCCCAGTTTTGTGCTCGGGGTATGCAACGAACATTTGTACTCGGGGGATGCTTAAATTTGCAATAAGGAAAATTGAAATTAGCAAGAGAACAATAACTAACTTAAGCTTAACATTATTATGAAAAAATTGAAAAAAGCAACACATTATGACCAATTAAAATTAATTATTTTTCCTTAGACAAATTTTTTTGAAGATAATTTGAAAACAATCGATTATATTGTGATTGTATTGCTTAAAAATATCATCATTATAATCCGTTTCTATTCGAATATAATCGATTAGTTTTGTTTTTTCATAAAGACTCACAGAAACTGCAGTATAATTGATTTTTAACCATTAAATTTCAGTGACGATTGCCGTTTTGGCAAAATTAACATGCGATATATTTCGAGCTATTGATGCGTATGCGGAGATTTAATATGTCCTAGAAAATGTTCAAAATTGGCTAGAGGAAGCTTGTTTGCCATCATTGATTTGTTACTAGGAGCGAAATCTACCACTTGGTTCTTTATAGGACGTGTGAGGGGATGTTTTTCATAAATAATCTCGAAAGTAAATTTTCTCATCGTTACGGGCCAAACTGTGCTTTTTGGAAAATGTAAACGGATTGCGCAACAAGAACGCTCCCTCTTTCTTTTTTTAACCTTTCATTTCCTTTGATCTTTCAGACACACATTTAACATGATTAAAGACTTGTCTCTGGAATCCAGGATCATACAGAGACATAGGAAAATTGTGGTCCTATCCAGTGCATAGTTTGGCCTCGTAATCAATTTGTTTTTTACACTCAATTTTTTTTTCATGTTATTACTGCTCCATAGACCTTAAAAAGTAGTTGGAACTTTCGATACGAGCATTTTTGTTTATCTTGGTTTTTGTTGGATCCACTCACAATTGTCCAAATCAATTTGCAGCTCCAGATGCCAGGCTTAGTATGTTTCAATCTTTACTCATTTTTTAATATTTTCTGGTATTCGCGACACAATATAAGTGACAACATTACTTACCTTAAAAGAAACTGTTAGAGGCTGTTTTGCTATGTTTTTTTCTTTACAATTTAGAACATTCTCAAACACTAGTATCCGGGGACCCAATTCTATACGCGGAGTCTTCAGGCATATTAAATGAAACGTAATGTCTGAACGTTACAAGGGTTAGTGAATAGTCAACTTTAGGGAAAGCTTTTTTAGTTTCCTGAAAACGCGTTGCGTAAGCGGAGAAATGTTCTTGTTTGAACCCTCTCCACATAGAGTTGAATTGAGCTGTTATATAATTCAACTGAAATTTCACCAAGTTGTAATTCAAAATTTGCGAGACAAGTAGATTTGAATGATAGTTTTTCTATAACTTTGCTTCAGTGCTTATGACTATTTAAAACTAAAAGCTACTCCAGATTAAGAACACATCTGAAACTTTCTCGTGATTGACGAACTTTTGCAAAAAGTTTTGATTATTTGTTATACACATCACTGAGAATTTAATAGATCCGTTTTTTTTTTGCGCGGACGAAAGCTTGAAAACGTTTGGCGCTGAAATCGGCGTTAGAATAGTTTTAGTGTAGTAAAATTTTACCAGTACCGAACAAATTTTTTATATCCGTAATTATTTATTTCTGAAATTTTCACTTTCTAATCCAAACATCTGACAAAAAAATCTTTTTGAAATGGCCGACTAAAGCAGGGATTTTCATGAAAAAATTTTTTTTAATCAGAAAAAAGCTACATCTGGATTATTTCGAGCAAGAAAAAATCTCGTGGTGGGGCGCAATTTCTCGGTTTCCCGTTAATTAGACTCTTCTGTTAACCTGTAGTACCCATGTCCGATAACAACTAGTAATAATTGTAACAACCCAGTGCAAAGTATCTCTTGTTATAAAAAGTAAAACTTTGCAATGTGTAGCTACAAATAATTTGTATACTCAAAACATGTAGAACAATTGTATCTCTGGTTGCGGTTGAGCAGTGAACGGATTTCGAATTTCTCTTTGTAGTTTCCATAAATAGATGGAAAATAGTTTCCATACAGAAAACACAGAAAATTGTGTTAGATCATCGACATAAAAATTCGATCTCTACAAGATGCTTCTGTTGGGTGCGGGTACCATAGAGGACCCTTTTTGAGGTGAGAGAGTCGAATCCACCAGATCCGAACAGTGAACAGAGCTTAGGTTTTGAGCGGTAAACTGATTATAGGTTTTCTTTGTAGGAATTGTATACTTCTATTTATAGATGAAAAATAAATCATTTCTTCACAGGAAACGCAGAAAATTAGTTAAGGTTATCTACAAAAAATTTCTATCCAGATTAGAAACCTTTGTTGGGTACGTGTACCATAGAGGACCCTTCTTGCGGTCAGAGTGTCGACTTTGCCAGACCCCCTTCATGTATATCGTCACCATCTATAAATACTTTAAAGCGCTGATGAAACTTTGTATTTCGACTGAACTTCAGTTTTTTCGATAGCTTTTTGATCAAAAAATAAGTTTAAAGGGTTTTTGAGAATTAAACCAATTCACACCTACACATTCACACCTACACCAGTTATTTGAGGACTGATTTTGTGTGGAAGAGAACACCCGAATACAAAGTTCCTCCGCACTTTCAACAAAACCTACCACTTGTCAATTAAATCAAGCAGACTCGAGATCATTCATTATACCCAAATAAATATCGAAGTTTATACCTTACTACGAATCTTGGTTCGATAAAAAACGCCATTTCTTGATTGAAACTTTTTCAATCTATTTATCATTTTTTCTACTTTTTGAAAGATCAAAAAATTGTGTATTTGCAGTGCTATTGCCATTCTTACTGTTATTGTTCCGACTTTCGATACGAAAGTAACGGAATATTTGTGCTCGGGGTGGGTTTTTTTTCTTCAGACAAATTTCGACTTTTTAACTAGCCATTTTTGACGGAATTTTTCTATATCATTCGAAAGGTATTGTTATCCTGAGCTCAAATTTGAAAAGATATTTCACCTGTGATCATTTTTTTGTAAAGTTATGAGGGTTTAAAGATTGCCATTTTGGCCATTTTGACCAATTTGGGACAATTAACGCGCGATATAGTTCGCGCTATTAACGCGTAAGCGGAGATTTAATCCGTCTTATAAATCGTTCCAAATTGGTTGAACGAAGCTTATTTGCCATAATTGGTTTGTTACAAGGAACAAAATCTATCTTTTTGTACTTAATATGACGTGTGGGGGGATGATTTTCATAAAAAAAACTTCAAATTTTAGAAAAAAAAATTATTTTCATTTTATTTCTTTTAATTTTTTATGTTAATACTGCTGCTCCATAAAACTTAAAAGGCAGTCGGAACATTCAGGGCTTTGTCCTGATACGAGCAGTCTTGTTTGTGTTTAAAGTTGTTTTGAGTACACTTTTGGCTGATATGCAAAACCAATTTCGGTATGACAGATTCAAAAAAAAAACGCACGTCACAAAGTCGATTGAAAAAAGAAGCAAAAAGCAAATTTCGTCTAATAAAAAAATGAACCCACTGTGAAAACTGTTCCGTACTAAAAGAATAGGAGAATTTATGCCGAAAACACAAACAACGGGCTTTCATCTGTATTGCAGAAACGAAGCGTTGTTTTTAAAACAACTAATTCCAGCGACGTTTGTTTTTATCAAAAAATAAGTTTTCTGACTGCAATGAAACTCCGTTTTTAAAAACTGTCGTGATTTTTGTTTCTGACATGATTCTGTGCATCAAAAAAATTTATAAAAATGTCAAAAGTCACCTGCAAACTTAATCATATATCAACCATCAACTGACTTTGAGCAGCAAAGGTAGAAAGTCAGCTTCAAAAACGCTGGACTGAAATTAATTACAATCATCGATTTTTTCATTTTTATTTTATTCGAAAAACTGTCCAGATTTTAGTGTATTAGGTCTATACATTTGGTGGTTCTTTCTTACTCCTTATTTCATTGTTTTTCGTTTAAAAAAAACAGCTTTCACATGCTAAAATGGATGAATGTATGATTTATGATGTATGATACAAAACAAATGCGAAATTGTTTACGATGTTCACAACTGGATCATTCGTTCATGTCTTGTTCGGACGGTTGTATGTTCACAAAAGTTGACCGTGACTCATGTAAATTTTTAATGGAATAAACCTAAGCTTAAATAGATTTTGAAATAAAAACAAAAAAGCGGGTTGGTTTCGAAAACGAACCATACTATCGTTTATCATTGATCAAGGCTCCTGTATCTGACAATTGGTGAGATGATTGGTAAAGTTCAGAAGTTCGCCAGAAATGCCTACTTGGTAAGATTGTTTCTTTGTTGACTCTCAAACTAATTTTGCATTAAAATTTTTATTATTAATAGATAAATCACACTTCCGGTTTACTTGCTTCCATTATTAGTGGGCAAGTTTTAAACAAGCGAACTAAAGTGTTAAATTACGATTCTGCATCGAAGTTCTAAGATTTTAGGGCAATCATTTTTTCTTGGAACTCTTTTCCAAAGGTCTGTGGCAATGGTCATATTGTCGCATTGTCACAAAATTGACCTGCGGTCAGAATAATGAGTTAAGTCCGAAGTGGTTAACTCATAGATTAATTTCGGATAGGGTACACCGTCTGCTCGTCACGCTATCTTATTTTCGGCCGGATAGATTCGTGCAACTTCTTAGTCTAATACCGATCCTAATCTTACTCTTATACTATCTAGTCTCAGGTTGTTTAACTAGTCTCTGCTAGGCTCAATAGATCTAGGGTATACTGGTTTATTGCGGCTGCTGAAGTTCTCTTGAAGAGGCAACTAAATTCTAAGTTAAATTCAAATCTCTCTGGTGCTGAAATTACAAGTAATTTCAGCACTTACAAATAAGTGGGTTGTTAGTTAGATGGATCATGATTGGTTAATCTTAAATACTTTACACTGGTAAAAAATCTAAACTAATATAGTTTAGATCAGGTTCCAATTTAGTTTAAATTTGAAGGTGACACTTATTTCAGAAACTTAATACGTTGTCCGATAAACAATCAACAGCTGTATAAGTTTGAATATTTATACGCACGTGCACAAAAGTTTGGAAAATTAGCACGCAAAAACTGGAATTCATAAACAGAGTAACAGTTATCAGCCACAACCTCAACGGACTGTAATGACATGAACCGCACACTAAATGCCGCGCAAAAATCTAAAACTAAAGAAATATAAAATTTGGGACACCTGAAAAATTATTTGTTATAAGACCTATACGTAACGGATTTGCACGTTTCTTACTTTGGCAATAGAGTCTGTACCATCCCTCAAGTTTCTTTTAAAAAACTCCCCCTTTTATAACTTATGTGCAATAGTAACCATGGTTAATTTCTACTGGCAATCATATCGCTCAATTCTACTGGCACGGTTACAGCCTATTTTGTGTGTGGAGGAACTTTGTATTCGGGTCTGTTTATTTTTTTTGTTTTCCACGCAACATTAGGTAGCACAAACAATCACTGAACAAGCTTGAGTGATATATCTTGTTAAAGCCCTCTCAGTCGTGATTTGAACCACATAAAATTTTATCGAACATTTTTTTTTGTCGAGGAAAACAGGGGTGAAATTTTTGATTTTTTCTCTAACTTAGAGCGAATAAAGCGAGTAATTGAGAGTTTTACAGCTCCATTTGTGAACCAGAAACTTCAAAAAATAATCAAAAAAATTTTTCTGCTAAAAAATTTGAATTTTTTAAGAAATGTTTGAAATTTTTTACATTTTTTTGATTTTCTAGTAAACTTTCTAAAATATTTGCGTCTAGTTTGCCTATAAAACTCTGAAGGTCACTTATGCCTAAAATATAGTTTTATATCACACCCTAAGCAGAAAAAAACTTCACTAATTTGAAAAAAAGTAGCTTTTTCTTGTAGTTTTGTAAAGACTATGGTTGGAACAATCTGTGCTACTTGCACAGTAACCGGCTGTTCCTGTTTTGTTACGCCAACCACTGAAAAAAATGTACAAAACGATCATAATTGTTAATGTGATTTCTCTCAAACACTTTTTTAAAACAATTGTAAATGCTATATTATTTTTGTTATAGAGACACAATAAAGTTATTTTGACTACAGCCTGTTTGACGCTTTTCTGCATCTGTCTGAAAGAGGAAACAGGACACCAAACAATTAGTTTCAACGCTGAAGATAAAAAACAGATCCCAATGGAGCAGACTTTCAAGGTAATTTCACGATGAGTGGCAACAAGGCGAAACACTTTTAAATTCGTAGCCACTCATATACACAAATCTAGTTTCTAGACTGAAACTCAAGCAAGATTTGGACGCTGTTAGCTGTTTTTCAGACGATTTTGATCAAAATCTGTCTTTAAAATGAATTGTTTGACAAATTTTCACGAACTTTTGGCGGTTTCTTTTGAATACTTAAACGCACTGTACTACTGTGCACAGGGGTGTAAGCGGTCCCCACAAGCCAAATCTTTGTGACGAATTGTTGACTGATATATTTTTTCACCCAGTCAAAAAACGATACGAGAGCTTCCCTCGAAAAACTCTTTGTTTACCCTAGATGACGAAGATGGCCAATCTTCTACGATCTAGGAAGATTCTTGCCAAAATTACCTTTTTCGTAAGATCTTGAGTGTGGCGGGATATCTTGCAAGTTCTTAAAATATTCTTGCAAGATCTCACAAATTTATTTGCATTTTCGATAAGCAATTTGGTCTATTTAAAATGATCAGAAGCAATTCAAAGCATGCCATCTTCAGAAATCTTCTCGATACATTTTAAGTAGCGCGTTTTCAATACATCATTTAATTTGCAACATCACTCAAAACTGCGCAGGAAGAAAATTAAATTGAAGAACAAGTAACCAACTTCTTTTTTCAACGTCGTAAAGACTTTTTGTGCGTCGAAATTCGCGTCTCAATTAAGTGGAAAAAATATTGCTAATTTTGGTGGCACTTTTCATCATAAAGCTGAATTGGCTGTATAATTGCAGGTGCGTTGGCATTTGCTGTTTGATACCAATCAAATAGTTTCGGCAGGTGGAAATATGGTTCAAAAAACTGGTCGGCTTGCGCACATATTCTTTGTTTATCTCAGGTCGCTGCTGATACCGAGATGAGATCCAATGAGTTGAGAAGGTCGACTAGTAGTTGCTGTTATCTAACTAAATTCAGGTTAGGATGAAGTTTTCGACTGTATAAACAGTTTTAAGCTAGAAAGATAGGAGTAAGGCAGGTTTTTTGGATATATTCTGTAATTTGTCGGGGTTGAATCATATGATCTAATTTGTCACGATTTCATGGTTTGTTTTACTGAAAGCTAGAAAAACAGAGCGTGGAGCGTTTTGAGGGTTTTAAAGATCTATGGCGGATTCGAATTTTGCAATGTTGCATTGCCCTACCACTTCGTCGGCTCATGCAACGCGTGCAAACTGATAGTCATAATTCACGAGGATTGAGATCTAATAAACTCCAAACGGGTTGGCCAGTGGAAATAGGGGGAATTTTCGAGAAGCATTTTTGTCGTTGTGCTGAGCTGGCGTAGCCAGTCTCCCGAAAATCTGGTCTGATAACCGATGAGCCGGATTTTCCACTGCTGTCTCAAAGTTGATGTTTGAAGGTGAGCTGGACGCATGTTTCCAATTATCCTTCTGAGTTATGACCGATGGGTATAACTCATAGAGTAATTTCGGATAGGGTACACCGTCTGCTCGTCACGCTATCTTATTTTCGGCCGGATAGATTCGTGCAACTTCTTAGTCTAATACCGATCCTAATCTTACTCTTATACTATCTAGTCTCAGGTTGTTTAACTAGTCTCTGCTAGGCTCAATAGATCTAGGGTATACTGGTTTATTGCGGCTGCTGAAGTGCTGGGGAGAGTTCAACTAATTTCTAAGTTAAATTCAAATCTCTCTGGTGCTGAAATTACAAGTAATTTCAGCACTTACAAATAAGTGGGTTGTTAGTTATATGGATCATGATTGGTTAATATTAAATACTTTACATTGGTAAAATATCTAATTTATCCAATCATAAAATGTAGTTTAGATCAGGTTCCACCCATCCGGGTTTTACAGAGTTTTTTAGAATAGTTCTTCGGCAATTCGAAGGATGGATGATGGACGTTGGTTTTTGGCGAACATCATAATTTTCTTCCGTTTCCTCTTTGTTAGAGAAGTTCCAGGAAGCTGGAGTTAGAGACATAAGACGTTGTGTCTTCTAGTGACAACGACTAAGTCTTTGCAACAAACTCAAATCTGATTTCAGAATGGTTGGCTATGTCAGGTTTTTCTGTTCTTTGTGGAGAACTTCTTTTGTGTCTGATCTAGTTTGGGAATGGCGTGGAGATTGTGCGTGGAGGGGATGCCTGGTTACTCGGATCTGTACGTATACTTGAACATCGAGGTGGTCATTGGTCTAGTTCAATGAAGTCCTTTTCTGCGAAGTCAAGTCGTACTCTAAATCCTTTGAGTTGTGATTGTGAGTGGCATATCGATTGTAGTTGGCCATTCTCTCTCGAGTGTAGTGGGGTCGTTTTGTCTTTAGATGTTCGTCCTTGGTGTTGTATTCTGATCTATGTATTGCATAATGTAATTTACATTTTATAAAACTTTTATTTGTTTAATATTTTTTAATTATGATTTTAGTTAGTTGTTTTCACAAAAGCTTTTTGTTTTAGTTCGGTTATTTTGAAGAGTTACTCACCCTTGAGTAGCTCTTATTAAAAATAGAGGTGTGGTCACAAAGCGTGGATGTAGCGCGGTGGGTTAGGCCGGCTATAGAGCATGCTCAGGACGTCCTTCCTGGTGGGTTAGGCCAGGAGTGGGAGTATGATTTCATGCGGTTTTTGTGAGGGGTCCTGTTATGTGACAACGTTTTATGTTGAGTTGTTGTGGTTTTTTCTTATGTCTTGTTGGTTGTGTCCTTTTTTCAAAAATCAAATTGTTTGTGGTATGGGTTCGTCTTTCGACTTTTTTGTGTTTTATTATTTCTTTCTGAGACTTTATAATAGTCTTCAAAAGAATAATTTATCCAGTTTTAAACTGGGTTAATCCGGTTTGGGTACCGTTGGTTTCCTTTTCTTAGTCATGCTGTTATTCTATGATTTGTGGTATTTAGTAAGCTGCGTTGGTTAGTTTTGTTTAGTATATGATTCCTTTCCAACCGGGTTAAAGGAAAGTTTAAAACGTGTTATCTTGTGTTAGAGTTGTTGAGTGTTAAAACTTGAAACTGAAATTTATTATTTTAAACAATTCTTCGTGGGCGAGCTGTGCGAGTGTGGATAGAATTTCTGTGCGAATAAATGAGAATATCAAAAGGTTAGTTCTGCATTTGCGTTTTATCAATTTACTACATAGAATTTTGAATTTTACTGCTTTTTATTGGGAAAAATTAAGTTACAAATTTTCATCATTATTAGATTTACTGCTTGGGGGAAAAATTTATAAATGAATTTACTGCATTGGTATTAAATTGATTAAATTTATGAGTGTAAAAGATTAATAGAATTTTGAAATTGTTTGAAGAAGTTTTCAATTTTTTATATTTTTTTTTTGTGAATTTTTTAGATGATTGTCGGATGAAGGCTAAAAATTTAAAGAAAACATGGATAAAGAATGGTGAGTGTCTAATATTGTAATTAGTTAGTAATATACATTTAATTCATACTTACCTGTTAGTTGTCGGGGAAAAAACCGTGGGGGAAGATGTCGTGGATGAGATCGGAAGTTGTTAGTAGTTTAGCTAAGATGCGGATGATATTTTTAGTTTGAAGCAGTGGCCAAAGCAATTGAAGTGCCTTAATGGTGGTTAGTTCTTCAGTGCCAACTGCAAACTCGTAAGGTGTGTTTTGGATTAGATTATATAATTTGTGATTGAATTTAGTGTTGTGGATGAATTCTAAAATTGGGATTTCTATAGGTTGTACAAACTCGTGCGGGATAAGGAAGGGTCGGGATTCTTCGGCGTTGAAGGTCTTGGTGATGGGACAAAAGATGTACATTTGGGTTATGGGATCATAGTTGCGAAGAATACCATGAAGGTTAGTATCTTTAATGCAATATGTGAAATTTAGGAAAAATGGTGAAGTGTATTTGGAATTAATGAATTGAAAACGATGGTGTGGTTGTCTAGAGGGTGTGTGTAGGTCAAAGTGATTTTGGATGAAGCGATAATAACTATATGTGTGGGTTTGTTTAGTGCGCAACATAATATCGTGTGAGCAGTGTAAATCTCTTTCGTGTGGTGCAAGGAAATGAAAGGTTAGTGAAAATATTTGGAAGCGTTCTTTAAAACTTTCGTATGCTTGTGTGTCTATTAGTGCTTCTGAAATAATGTGGTCAAACTTTCGATCGAAGATGTTTAATGTAAATACATATGGTGTTGTGATGAAAAATTTCTCGGTGATTTGTGGATTAGCGAAGCGATCGTCGTCTAAGAATTGATCTTGGTTAGCTCTGATGATGTTATGATCATAGTATTCGAGTGTATATTCATTAGCTCTAGGTGCAGTGTGTGTTTTTAGTGATTTTTTATATCCAACGTAAGTAAATTGTCTAGCGGTTAGTGGTGTAGTGAGTCGATATAGCATGTCCTTATTTCGGTCTATATCGATGTGAGTGCTGGATAAAGGTAAGCAAAAGGGATTAGTAAAATAATAATATGAGGTCCAAGAGAGAGTGGGCATTAAAACGTATTCGTCTACAAAGCTGCGTGTTTCGTTAGTGTCGTGAGGGGTGTTTAAGGTGTATTGTGGGAATGAGGGTAAGGTGATAGCTAAAAACTCTTTGGTGTTAGTGTGCTTGGGATGGTTGATGTATTCACGGGCTGTTCCTGGTTTTGCTGGGAAAGGATGGTTGGGGAACTTTCTTTTAAAAGTGCGGTAAGCTCTATTAGTGTTGAGTGAAGATTCAGTAGATGTGGATGATGGTGCTAATGATTCAGTATAATTTGAAGAGGGTGTAGGGGTAGGGGGGTTGGATGAATCTATTGTGGAAGAGATTTGGTTTATGGTTGGGGTGTGAAGGTGGTAGGGTTGTTGTTGGAGGGTTACAAAATTATCTAGCTCTGGGGAGATTCGGGGGGTGTCTGGAGAATTAGATGATTGGTCAGAATGAAATGAGGAGTAGGTTGGGGTAACTTGGGAAGCATAAGAGGGTGTAGAATTGATTGGGTCAGGGTTATTTGATAATATAGGTTGAAAAGGGGGTTGAGAAAAATTTGAAGAGTTATGAAAATTATTGGATGGGGATGGTTCTGAATCGGCGAATTCATCGGGGGTTTCAATATTCGGGTTATTGAGTTGTGAGGTGGAGTATAAAACTGAGATGTGTGAATTAGTGTCGGAATTCATGCCTGATGTTACATTACTAGATGGGAAATCGGGTGGCGGAAAAGCAAAAAGTGGTATTATTGGGATGGGAGAGGTGAGGTTGGTTGGGTGGGAATTTGATCGGTGTAGGGATCCAAGTTGTCGGCTCATCGTGGGCTAAAAAAATGATTATTTTGAGACTGAAAAGTGGTGGTATGGGGTTGTTCAATAATTTGTTCATAAGTATTATCATTTTGTGACTGGTGTGTCATTATATGTTGGATGGGACTTTGTGATGTGGTTGGTTGAAAATTTGGATTATGTGTGATTGCTAAATTTTGAAAATTTCGTGGGACTAGGGATAGTGGATGGTTATGTGGTAGGGGTGGTAACTGTGGTGCCGTTGGCGTTGTGTCTACGTTGTTATGTTCTTCGTCGTATGTGTTTTGTCGTGTTGCTATTTTTGTGTTGTATTCTTTTATTTGTGCGTCTAAAAGAATTTTGTTTATAGATGTAGAAAAGATTCCAAAAAATCCTGCAAAGAGTATGCGTGCTACGCTTGCTTGTCTATTTACTTGTGTGTGTATAGCACATGTGTTGTAAATTCCTTTTAAAAGTGAGAAAAGAAATCCAATAAAGTTAAACATTGCGTATAAAATAGTCAATTTTTCTAAGATGTAGTAGGGCCATCCTAGAAAATCAAGAATTTCATTTTTGAGTGTAACAAAGCTAAAAATGTTAATTGGTGATATATCTTGGGGACGGTATTTTTCACCGTTTAGATATATATAATCTTTAATATCTTTAAAATATCCGCTATAGTCTTGCGTGTAGATATCGGCAAATCCTGCGGTTTCTGCAAGTTTGCGTAAGTTTTGGTCTATTGATTGTCTTTGTATAGTGTCCATTTGTGTTAATAATTCTTGGAATTGTTGTGTTCTAATGTGATGTTGAATATCTGATTTTGAATATATTCCTATGGATTGTAAGTCTATATTTGGGTTTCGAGCGATAGCGCGAATGCTTTCTGGTGAAAATTTCTTGAGTGATTGCATTAATGTGGGATATGGAGTGAGAAGGTAATATTTATCTTCGTCAGGGTTTAGTTGTACTACATTGTGGCTATTTTCTGATCCACATGGGACTGCGGTATCCCAAAAATAGGTTCTTCGTGAAAGTGTGTCAACGAAATGTACTTTATTCTTATAAAAGATAGGGATTCTTTTATAGCATCGTTTATCTTCAAAAACGTAGAGTGGTGATACTTTTTTAGTGCAAGTATAAAACCATAAGATGTTTCCTTCATAGTCTAAAAAATTTGATCTATTTCCTGATAATAAGTATCCTGCGTAGGGTATTTTTAATACTGCTAGTGCAAGTGATTGTAATATTTGTGTTCGTTCTAATTCGCATAGTTGGTGTAATGTTTCTAATTCGGAGAGTGACATTTCTTGAAAAATGCGGCTAATTGTATAATCTAGTTTCATGTCTAAGTGAATATCATAGTGGATATTACCGAAATATGTAGTATTCATTAGTGATAATTCTTGTAAACGTGTGCTATGAGCGTCTTGGGGTTTTAGATGTCCACCAGGTTGACCTGTGCTTTTTTGGAATTTGACTGGTATATATGATGTTCCTTCATTTTGGCGTTTACCTGTGGCGTATGGGTCGATTTTTATCTTTCCAGTGGTCATGTCGAATCCATTTTCGTATTCAACTAGTATTTCAGAGTATTGTGTTTTATGGAGTGGATTTCTATATTTACATGCAAGTTCTGTTTCTTGATATATTTGAAAACGTGTTAATTTATTTTCTATTTTGTGAATGTTTCGAAAATCAGTACTTATTTTTCGTGATGGATTTACTTGTTCATATGGTATTGATTGTATGAAATATTTGTCGTGAAATTTGATCATACGAGCGTGTATTCTTGCTACTTGAAATGTTGTACATGTGTCTTCAGGGAACCAAACAATTGTTGCTTGTGTTCTTGTTGTAGGGTCACAATAACCTTGATCATTTTTACAAGGTAATCTGATTCCTTGATAGATCATTGTGTTATCTGATAAATCTCGTGTGAGTTGTATTTTTTCGAGTTGTATTTTCCAATCGAAAAACATTATTTCTTGGTATCCTTTATTTTTTGTGTCTGCTTTGCAGTTTGATGGGTCATTTATACCAATGTGTGGTATCCAATGTTTATCGTGTATGTCATAGGTTAATCGTCCGTGTGCGCCGTTATATGGGTATTTGTCATCTAGTTTTATATGTCCTTGGTGTCTTTCAAGTTGTGATTGATGTATAGAGTCTGAAAAAACTTGAAAGTATACTAACTTTCTTTCGGAGTTTTTATTTTGTGTGATGTTTAGTCTAAGTAATTCATTTTTACAATAGTCGGGATTGAGATGTAAAAGTCGTTCTATTTTACTCTGATAGAATGATTCATGGTCAAGTCGGTTTTTATTTCCGTTCGAGACTTGTGAACAATGTACTTTCTTTTCGGAAAATGTTGCTGTGAATTTATAACCTGTAACTGTTGTTGCTCGGGCTTTTGAATAGAGTGTTGCTATTACATTTGTAGTTTCTATAGCTTGTGGTTCTGTTTCGCATTGTGATACTTGATTTATTGCATACTTGTGTAGTGTTTTTTGTTCGTTTTCTTCACAATCGTAATGTGTTACTAGTAAATCTTGGGGTCCTGTGCGGGGAGAAGGGTTGATATTTTGATTTGAAGTTACTAGAAAAAGGAGTTGGAGAAAATTTAATATTTTTAGAATATACATGTGTATGATAATCCTGAGTATGGGTTATAAAATGTAATGTAACCAATTGTGTTTTTGGTATATCTGTCGTATTTATATATTACTTCAGTAGTTATAAACGGTGGTGGTAGTGATTGAGCTGTTATGTTTGGTGGGTTTAATGGGTAGGGATGTTGAGTAATGCTATTTAACTTAACTGTGATTTCAAACTTTAATTGTAAACTGTTTTGTTGGAGTATTTGGATATTATGATCACGGATATCGTCGTGAATATCTTGGCGATATTGTAATCTATTAAGTGCCCAGTTATGAAGGCGGTTACTTTCTAGATGTTGTCCAA
Organism: Symsagittifera roscoffensis; assembly: GCF_963678635.1. NCBI lineage: Eukaryota > Metazoa > Xenacoelomorpha > Acoela > Convolutidae > Symsagittifera > Symsagittifera roscoffensis. The sequence goes on from NC_087071.1 coordinate 39,733,471, forward strand.
ATAATGGTGGAGGTGCTGTAAATGTATTCCAATCTAATCTTAAAGGAATATTTGTTGATGATTGTTCTCGGTATCTTGCGTCGAGATTGTTTGGAAAATTTAAGTTAAAAGGTGTCGGTGAAATTTGACTAATCGATGGTGTTGATGGAAGTGATAATGTTTCGGGTAGTGATGAAGAAGTTGTATCTGTAGAAATGTCTATGGGGTCATTGATTAAATTTGGTTCACCTTGTGTGAATGAATGTGTTGTCCAATATGGTAGTCGTGATGTTTGGTTTGAGGGGTTGAAAGGATTTTCACGTATTTGTTCAGATGTTGGTGTTGAACCTAAGTAATCTGAGGGTAGGCTTGAAGTGCTTCGTTGTGAAAAAAGTGTAGGGGTTTCTGGTGTAATACCAGTGGGATTTTCTGGGGTGCTTTGTGATGGTGATTGAGGTATGTCAAAATGAACTCGGGGAGTTTGAAAATTTCGATTTCGTCGAGGATGTATAATTTGTCTATTTATTTCTGTTGTGTTTTGGTTCTGACTAACGTGTCGTATTCTACTTAGTTCCTGTGGTAGTGTTGGGTATAGGTTATATGTTGGTTCACTTAGGGGTGCTTGTCGTTGAATTGGTTCTAGTGGTTCAGATAAACGAGCGTGTCGTTCTTCAAAAGTGTATGGGTTGTCTTGAAAAGAAATTCGTGTAGATGTTTGAGGGATTTGAGTGGTTGAAGGTGTTGTTGGGTTATCTTGGGATGATGTCGGTGAAGACTGACTTTGTGACTGTTGGGTAGCAATTTTTGATAAGCTTTTGATTTATTACTTTAGTGAGAAAGTTTGTGTTTATTATAATATTCTTCCAAAAAAAGAATTAGAAGGATTGTTGCTAGGGCAAATGTGAGGATTGCTTTCTTTATACATTTACATATGGTCAAAATGAGGGATGATAAGAATGCTATGAAAATTACAAACAATAAAAAAATATCAGTTCTACTGAAAATTGTTCGTATCATTTAGACAAGTTATATGAATCGTACCTGTGGATATAATCAAGGGTTTTGGAAAGTTGGAGAAATAGTTCGAATATAGTGTAGAAAATTAAAAAAATGTTACAAAAAATGATTAAGATTATTAGAAAAGATTCAAGTATATCAAAAAGAAATATTATAAAAGTTTCAAATATCGTAAAAAATTGTTTGAGGTTTATGAAAATTTTAGTGACTGTTTGATAGAAGAGCATTTAAGAAATGACTTCTTGGTCGAATATTTTTTGTTGTTTGGGGCGATTTTCAAGTGTGGTCGGATTATTTATTAGTTTTTTGACAAGTGGGTTGAGTTTTGTAAAAAATTGTTGGGGGCAATTTTCATGGTGATCGGGAGGTCGTCTTTTTCTTTATTTTTGTTTGTCAAATGATCCGGGGTATGGTGAGATTTTTGTACTTTAGGCTAATTAAAATGTTCATTTTTGTACTTTAGGCTAAGTTAACATATTTGTTTGGGGGGTATTTGTGGTCTGAGTTGGGGAAATATTGTTGATCTTTGGGTTATTAGATAAGGGAGGGGTATGGGATTATGGTGATATTTATTTTAGTTGTCAAGTTGGAGTGGTTTGCTTATTTTTGACCTGGAGGTCGTAAAGTTTTAGTTATAGATATGCCTGGAGTTTTATATGATTCGTCCAATTGATCTTAGTTTGAGTTAGAGAAAGTGACGGATTGGATGAATCCTATTGGTCTAATGTGAACTAGAATTATTGCGTGTTTGTCAGCATGTTATTTTGAAAAATGGAAATTGAAAATGTTTCAAGACTGTGAAGTATAAAGTTAAAATTGCTTTTGAAATTCCACTTTCTTTAATATTTTAGATTGGGGATGAATATTTTGTAATCTTTACGTGGTTGATTTCGAAGTCGTGTTGATTTTCTATGTTCTGATTTGTCGATTTGTTCTTGGGTTATTATTTGTTCGGTCATTTTTCTATTTTTTCTTTGTTTTGGGGATGTTTTATGGTCTAAGTTTTTTGTATTGTTTTTGGTGGCGGTTGATTTTGTGTTTTGATTTTCGGAGGGATTTTCATTTTGTTCTGTGTTTTTCGGATGTGGGTCATTTTGAATAATTTTTAAACCTGTGAAAGAATATAATTGAGTTAATTCGCGGAGTGCGTATTCTTTTGGGTAATAAGGTAATAGGTTGTTTCGGTGCTGAACGATTTCTTTTTTGTCTGAGTCGGTAATTTTATATGTGACATCAGTGGGTCTTGCAATTATTTGGTATGGTCCTTTACGAAGGGGTTGTAATTTTTTAGAAATTCCTTTTTGAGTAGTGAAATTAGGTATTAGAACAAATGTTCCAATTTTTGAATCGGAGGCTGGTTAAAAACGTGAATTTATTTGTTCATTAATGTTTTGTCTTTGTAATAACTTTTTTGTTACTTTTTGATAAATTTCATTGTGTTTTTTATCTTTATTTAGAATCCATTCGGTGTGTGTACCGGAGGCTAATTTAAGAATTTGTGGGTGATGAAAATGATCTTCATCGTGTGTATGTAAAGGTAGGTTATAACAAATTGAGTCTTTATTTGGTTGACAATAAACTTGTGCGTTTTTATGAGAATTTGCTGTAAACATTATTGGTTTGCGTGGCTTTTGGTTAAAAACCATTTCATATGGTGACATTCCTAGAGTTGTTGTGATTTGTGAATTATATGCTAAGGGAAATAATTTTACATCTGCTGACCATTCGGTATATCTTGTATCATTTCCGTTGATGATACATCTAAGATATTCTTGTAATGAACGGTTCATACCTTCGACTAAGCCGTTTGTCCAAGGTGCATGAGATGTACGTGGTTTGTGTTTAATGTAATATAAATGACATAGTGTGATAATTTCATTATTTATGAATTCTGTACCGTTGTCTGTGACTAAAATTTCTGGTAGTCCAAATTTTGCTATCCAGTGTTCATAAAGCGTTGTATACGCATAATAAGCGTTACAATGTGGTACTGGGTTAAGTGCTACATAATGTGTGAATGCGTCAACAATTACCATAATATAGGAATTTCCTTCTGATGAGGGTGAAATTGGGCCTTTAGTATCAAATGAGATACGATGATTAAAGTACAAGCTTTGTCCTTTAAAACCTTGTTTTTGTGCTATTTGTTTTTGATTTGGGTAAGGTTTATTTAGTTGACATATTATACAATCATTGCATAGTACTTTTATCCAAATTGGTGCATTTGGGAAGTAAAAGTTTTGTATAAAGTTTGAATATGTTTTTTCTGATCCAGAGTGTCCTTTAATATTTTGTGTATGTGAAATATTAAAAGCTATGAGAATCATACTTAAAGGGAGACAGGGGACTGTAGATTCATTTAAGTTATACTCTAAAAGGTCTGTAGTTTCATTAATTGTTGTGTTATTAAATTTGCGAAAGTATCGGAGGAGTGTTTTGTTGCCTAGAATGGTTGAATCTGCCTTGATAGGTTTAGTTTTATATTTGTGCCATGATTTTAGTTGTCGAATTATTGGGTCAAGATTTTGATATTGTTTTAGTGTTGAAATTGTAATTGTTTCTGTTGGAGGGAGAAAAATGTTTTCAATTTCGAATTTAGATAAGTGTATTGTATCAAGTGGGTCGTGGAGGTCAAAAACTTGATTTATTGTGTATTTTGAATCATTTGTTTGTGGTCCTGATAAATTTATTTTATCAGTTAAATTTTCTTTTTCAATTAGTGGAAAATGGTCTTTCTTAGGTGGGTGTTGTTTTGTTCGTTTTTGTTGGGTGTTATTTTTTATCCATTGAGAATATGGGATTGGTTTAAAAGTTGATGTTCCAAGTAGGTCAACTTCATAGTGATTATTTTGACAATCTAAATAAAGTGGGAAATGTTGTAAACTATTTATTTGTGATTGTTCAACGTCAGTTTTTACTGCATATTTGCATTCCAATCGGGGTGATGTTTCGTTTTCTGCAAGGTAGAATTTTATGTTTTTGGGTATTTCAACTGTTGTTTTTCGTGTAAGTATTTCAGGTGGTGTATTTCGAATTAAGGTGTCTGGTAACGCAAGATTTTTTCCTGCAGTCCAAACTATATGTAAGTTTGGAAATTTCATTAGAATTAGTTGAAATCTGTAAACTCGGTGGTTTGGATTAGATTTTTGTGTAAAAAGAAAGATGATTGGTTTATGGTCTGTGAAAAGAACTGTGGGATGTTTTGATCCAAGTATCAGAAATTCATATTCTGTCAGTGTATATATTATGGCTGTACATTCTCTCATTAGAGTTGAGAGTCGTAGCTCTGCTTGAGTGAATAATCGAGAATTTGCTGATATGAGGTTCATTTTATTTGTACCATTATGTGATTGTAATAGTGCTGCACCGATGCCAAAGTTCGAAGCATCGCACATTGCATAAAATGGTTGATTAGGGTCTGGAATTGTGTTTGAAATTTGTTCAGTTAAAAGTTTCTTTATTTCTTCAAATCGTGCTTGATGTTCTGTGTTCCATTCAAAATTATTTTGTTGTCTAAGGATGTTATAAAATGTCCGTAGATATAATTGCATTTTATAAACGTATTTGCTTAAAAAATTTAACATTCCAAGGAATTCTTGGATTTTCTTTTTATTTGTTGGTGGTTGAAGTTTTTGAATAGCATCAATGCGTGATTTCAGTGGAGTGATTGTTTTTCTTTCTATATTATGTCCTAAGAATTTAACTTTTGTCAAAAAGAAGTGTGATTTATCGGGAGCGGCCTTCAGATTTTCGTTTTGAAGTATTTGTTGATATTTTTCTAAAACATTGAACATTTCTTCTTTTGTTTGTGATTGCATAAAAACATCGTCTAAATAGGTGATTGCGCATTTCTTGAGTATTAGTGGTCTAAAAATTTTGCTCATAAAAGCTGAAAATGCTGCTGGTCCTATGGATATTCCATAGAATAAGCGGTTGAATTCATATTGTTGGTTTCCGATAACAAATTGTGTTAAACGTCGTGATTGTTCATCTAGTGGCATTTGATTGTATGCACTATTCATATCGGCGGTTGTAAAGTATTTGCCGTTTATTTTTGTTAAAATAACTTGTATTGGTTCAATGGGCCAATTACATTTTGATTCATCTATGAGTGAATTGAGGTATCTAGCATCGAGAACGATTTTTAATGATTCTCCTTTAGCTAGAATGATAACGGGGTTGATAAATGTGTTGCCTTTTGGTTGTTCTTCTTTTTTAACTGGTGATATAATATTGTACTGTTCTAAAATATCGAGTAATCTGTTTACTTTATCATGTAAGTGAATTGGTACTTTACTTGCTCTCTGTTTTTTGAAAACTGCGTCTGGTTTTAACGGGAGATGTAGTGATGAACTGATTTTGCCAACATCAAGTTTGGATGTTGCATAGACTGATGAATATTTAATTAGCTGTTTGGCTAACTTTTCGAATTCGTCTTGTGTTATTTGTGAATGTTGGAAATTAAACATTGTTAAAAATTTCTGTTGATCTGCTGTGTAGTTACCTATGTTGAATGTAGGTTTGAAAAATGGGGTTTTTGTGAAATAATCCGTATTTCTGTTTTCATTACTTATTATGTTATTTATAGATAATTCTTCATTAAGAATTGTGGATTGACAAATATCTAATAATTGAAGTATATTATTTACGCGATAGGCTTTTTCGTGTATTGGTGATATTGTAGCGTTGGTTTCGCAGTAGCCTAAAAGTCCTAAAGGTAATGTTACCTGGTAAGGTGTGTTGTTATAGACATGTAAGGAAATAATGTCTGAATTCGAGTTTTTCAAATATTTTATTGAAGAGATTGTGATTTTGAAAATTTTATGAATAGGTTTAAATTCAAAATCTGACATATAAAATTTTTGTTTGTTTTGTTCTTTATCATATTGGTGAACTTGTTTGATTGAAAAATTATAGATGTTTCCTGATAGTGGTTTCAAGTGTTTTCTTTGTTGGTTAAATATCGGGTAAAATTTTGAAAAGAATGGTGGTTGTTTATTTAATCTTTGAAAAAATGTTAAGGATGTGTCTTTTGTTTTTGTATATTTATCTTTGATTAATATTTTACTATTTAAGATGTTAATTGTTGGTATATACTTTGAAATAAATGGTATTCCGATGATATTATGTTTAATATCAGTGATATGGAATATTTGTTTAAATGGCTTATTTAAAATTTTGCTTTGCTCCATTGTTCTGGTGGGGAGGAGAAATAATTGGATTTTTCCGTAGTTTATCAATGTTGATCCTTGTGCTGTTGCTAACTTACTGGAGGTTTCAAGAGGTGTTAGCTTTGGGTGTAAAGTTTTTATTTCATTCCATGTGGGGATGTTTATTATGTTTGATTCTGCTCCTGCATCAATTAAAAAATCAATTTCAAGATCGGGTGGTTGAAATTCTTTATTTCTTGGACTTTCTAAGAGAAATGGTATTGTCCAAATTTTTTCTTTTGGTTGTTCTTTTTGTATATTTTGATAGATGTGGTTTGTGTTCAAACATTTTGTGTTATTATTTGCAGAGGGTTGATTTGTAGTGTTAATTCTATTTGTTTCTTGTGTCGTTGGAGTGGAATGTGTAGGTTTAGTGTAATAATTTTGAAGAAATTCTGTTTGATTTTCATATATGTGTGATGAAAAAGGTTGTTCATATATTACAGATTCATAGTCATTTTCGACTTTGATCATATTGATGGAGAGAGTGTTTTCAGTGTCGCTTTCTGAATCTGATGATGTACAGTTTATTTGATTGAGTTGTAACTATCAGTTACCGTGTCAACAATACCTGGAGGGTCTGATGTTGTTTCTGGGTTAGACTGTACTTGATTGATTTGTATTTGATGTTTAGGTGTACTACTTCTGTGGCGATTATTAGAATTATTATAGTGATTATTATTCCGGTGTGGTGATTGGGAATAATTTCTATAACGATTATTATAACTTGAGTGTCGATTTTGTGAATTATTTCGCGATCTATTTTGATAATTGCTGTTTGGTCTGTTATATGAGTTATTTCTTGATCGGTTGTTTTGATAATATTGATTTCGATTGTTTGAATAACTTCTATTTCGATTATTGGAATAATTTCTATTTCTATTATATGATGAGTTTCGTGATTGATTGTTTGGATAGTATCTGTTTCTTGGTTGGGAATTAGATCTAGAAGCAAACTGTGTTGTGTTTGAATTTGATCTGGAGTAGTTATTTCTACTATTTGGTCTATTGTAGTAATATTGTGACGAATTTTGTGTGTTTCTTCGTTCTGGCGATCTTCCTCTATAACTTGAGTTATATGGGGGTTGATTTCTTGTATAACTTGTATTGTTCGGAAGTGGTTTTCCGGAACTATTGTTGCTGTATACATTTTCGTTTGGTAGATTTTGATCTTTCTTCATATATTGATAGAATGACTTATTTGGTTCTTTGTATTTTTGAGGTTTATTTTGACTATCTTGCTGTTTTTGTCTACATTCAGAAATACTATGTCCGTATCGTCGGCAATAATTACACCATTTTTTGAAAGATGGTTTGCCTTTAAAGTTTGGGTTCTTTTCGTAAATATTGAGTATTTCAGTGATTTTTTCAACGAGGTCTGTGTCTGATTCCTGTATATTATTAATATTAGTGGGAGTCGTTTCAATTCTGTTAACGTATTGTAATTTCAGATTTTCCGTTTCTTCTAGTTTCATCGTGATTTCAGCTTGTTCTAATTTGTCTACTAGTTTTCGAAAATCTAAATCGGGTTCTCGAATTGAAGAAGGATGGGATGCTCTCTTTCTTATTGCTATTTTCCTTAATTGTGGTGTTAAGGTCATCATTAAGATTTCTGTCATCTTTGTATTTTTATAGTCGTGTGTATTTAGTGAATATGCTTTTCGAACTAGTGTTTCGATTCGTACTGCTAATTGCTTGATGGTTTCGTTTGGTAATCTGCGAATTTCATTACATAAAACTCTTTGTTGTTGTTTGTTTCTTTCGGAGTCAAACATTTTTGAAAATTCCTGTGTAAACCTTTTCCAATTTGATTTTATTTCTGGAGGTAATACTGAAAACCATTTTTGGGCTGCGCCATCTAAGGTTATTTGTATCAACGCTGTGCGTCGATGTATCCAGTTTTGATGTAGTGGCGTATTAATTGGTTCAGGTCCATTGTTTAAAATCAAGTTTGCTGTTACTGCATTTAAATAATCTTCTACAGAGTATTCAGGGTCTGTTCCTGTGAAAACCATTAAAGGTTTGTTTGATGTTATTGATGATCCACCCTTAAGGTATGGATTCATTGTCATTTGTAATGATTCTGCTGCATTTGGCATTTGAGAAAAATTTGAAAGTTGGTTTCTTGTTATTTCATGTTGTTGAAGATAATATGGGAGTGGTATTTCATTTTGCATTTGTGTTGGTTGATACGAGTGTGCAGTCATTGGATTTTGTTGTTGAATTGGTTGAAAAGATTGTGTATTAATTGGATTTTGTTGCTGAATTGGTTGTTGATATTGTGTATCTATCGGTTGTGGAGAAAAAATTCTATGATTTGTATGTGGTTTCTGTGCTCCTTGTCCACGATATTCTTGAGTATATGGTGCAAATATATCTGGTTGTAAGAAATCATCATCTGAGGATAAATAATCCATTTGATAAGATGTCTGTTTTTTATTTTTATTTTGTTGAAAAAATGGGTAATTTTCACTGCGATCTTGTGGAGGATTTGTTTGGAAATTTACTGAATTAGATTGGGCCATTGGGTTATCCCAATTTCGAGATCTTGTATATTGGTTAAAATTTCTTCGTGGTTGATAATTTGTTTTTGACGGATGTGTATAATTATAATTATGGTCTGCAAAGTTGTTTCTAGTGAATGTTTTGCGTGTTTTTGGCGGTATTGTCATGGGTCTGTATGTTTGGTAATCCATATGTGAATATTTAGGGGCAACCGAAGGTTTAACGATTGATTGTAAGGTTACCTGTGTTTGTGAAGGATTTGTATTTCTTGGTGTTGTTAAGTTTGGACGTATTGGTGAAATACTTTGTTGTGTAGTTGTTGTGTGTACAATTTCTTCATTTATGAAGTGTGATGGTGTCTGGATATCTTGTTGAGTAAGATTCCTAGTTCCATTGAGGTTTTCATTGTGTATGACTGTAGAGTTTAAACTATTATTTTGTGTATCGGGCAAAAATGTATTATAGTTTAATGGTGTTGCATCAATGGTTAATGGTATTACTTTTACATAATCTCTTATGTAAGATATCGTACTTATTGCTTGACTTGAGATTGATTGTGGGAAGCTTATAAATGCGGGATGAGACCATTCGGGGTCCCAAACATAGTCTGATTGTTCTGTGATAGCGGTATCATCGTTCGAGTTTTGGGGTCTAAAATTTTTTCTTGCTTGTGCAATTAAATCAATATTGTGTGTGAAATAATCTATTATGAACCATGCCAAAATTTTTTGTAGATCGTGTTTTGTATGTTGTAAAACTTCGTCTTTCGTGAAATTTTCTTTAATGATGTTTAAATAACTAGAGAGTAGTGTGATCTCATGTCGTACTCTTATATGTTTAGATGTTTCTGTCGGTGAGACATTTGTTATTGGGATTTCGTTTTCTAATATCGAGATATAAGTATATATTAATGCGAAAACTTCATTGGTGAATATGGAGTTTGCTCTTTGTGAGTTATGATATTGGATGCTTTTTATATATTCTGAAAATACTTTTGAAAATTCTAAATCAAGATCGTCTGTTTGAATTATATATTTACTATGATTATGGTTGGGTGAGGTGAATTCTATGGAGTAGATTCCATACTGTTGTGTTAAGTTACATATATTTTTTAGATAGTGATCTATGATTTGTCTTTTGATTTTTACATCTGGGAACTCTGTTTTACATGGACTTATTCCGGGTTCAAATAAATTTAAGAGTAAATTTTTGCAAAATATATGCTGTCCTCTATCAGTGGTTGCATCTACTATAAAAGGGAAGATTTCATCATCATCTGTGGTTTCGTCACCTGGGGTGTGCGTTGAGCTCATTTTTTCGTTCGATGACTGTTAATATGTAATTATTAATGTGTCGAATTGGTTGATTCCAATTGTATAAATGTACTGGTTTGTGTTTATACTGCTTTTTTATTCTTCTTTTTCCTCTTTTTGATGAATTTGAAGTTGTTTCTGAGTCAGAGAAATATAATTGATCGTGAAGTGGGCAATTTTTATCTATTGATTCTTTTAGTTTGTAAAGTTCGTCTAAACTGTTGGTTTCTGATTCTGAAAATGCGTTTCGGTTTTTTGAAAATCTTTTTCGTGTTATTTGTCTTTGTTTAGTTATTATTTTTCTCTTTAGTGTTTGTCGTTTTGTTCGAATGTATCCAACTGTTTGTGTATGAGGTGTGATTACAAGGTCGTATTTTTTGTTATCTATTTTACAATTGTGTAAAACGATTGTTTGTTTATTTCCTAGGTTTTTAAATGACATAAGGTTTAGGATGACGGATGCAAAGGGTTGTTAAGTGAATTCTAATTACCTAAACTGTTAGTCCTTACGATTTTTTAGTTAGCTTAACCTGGGTCTATTTGTTCAGGGTTGGAGAGAAAAGTATATCTATTCCGGAGAATAATTTTTACTTTCTCGTGACTAGTATAAGCTAAGGTGTTAACTTACTTAATCTTACTTAGGGGTAGTGATTGTGTTCAAGGGTTGGAGAATAGTAAATCGATCCACAAGGTTCAGGTATAATTAGAACGCGAGTAGTTCGTTAGATACTATTTTAAACTTACTAAGTCTAAGATTTATCCTGGGTCTGGTAAGAGGTGGGAGTTAAGTGAAGGATGAATAACCGAAGTTCTTCACTGTTTATCCTAATTTGAATGATTAGTTTTGTTTAAAAATTTCTATTAGTCTTGGGTCTGTAGAAAGGGTTGGATAGTGAATCGACGTTTGAGGTCGTTAGACACTAGTTAAGTGGGTGGGGGAGAACAAAATTGTTCTTTTTGATCCAAGGATAGGCCTTGATGATCAAGTTCGAAATTTAATTAACTAGAAAATGATTTAAGATCCAAGGATAAGCCTTGATGATCTGATTTTAAAATTAAGTGAATTTAAGTTTTAATAAAGATTGAAATTTATTGTAAAGAAAAGATTTAGTGTTTTGATGATATTAGTGAGCTTATGATTGCTGTTATGTTTTAGGTGATGAAGCTGGGGCAACAGAATGATTTATGATTACTAACCATTTATTGTCATGCTACTAATTTTTATTTTTGTTTTACAATAAATATTTTTCAAACATGTTTTGTATATTACTGCAGAGTTTAGGAAAACGATCTGAGATCTTTTTATCAATCGTTATTGTATATTAATAATTTTGTTTAGCGCCTGAAATGATTTTGAAGATTTACTTCAAGGTTTTATGTTTGCAAATGAAAATCTAAATTCATTGCCAGTAGTATTCTAAATATAAAAGTTTGTTCTGGTTTTTGCCTAACTATCATATAGCTATATGGCAAGTTTCTACTTTGTCGTATGTCGTCTCTGGTTCGAGGTCTTCTTCCAATTCCGGGTAGTTCTGTTATGGTTCGGAATATTGGCTTTGATCTATTGAGTCGTAGAGACATTTCGATTAAATTATTGTCGTATAACAATTTGTAAATGTTTTTGTCTAATTTCTAATCTATTTTGGTTAATTCTAAGCTATTAAGGTCTTGTTCGAGACTTATGGTCGCACCAGATGAGTTATGACCGATGGGTATAACTCATAGAGTAATTTCGGATAGGGTACACCGTCTGCTCGTCACGCTATCTTATTTTCGGCCGGATAGATTCGTGCAACTTCTTAGTCTAATACCGATCCTAATCTTACTCTTATACTATCTAGTCTCAGGTTGTTTAACTAGTCTCTGCTAGGCTCAATAGATCTAGGGTATACTGGTTTATTGCGGCTGCTGAAGTGCTCGGGAGAGTTCAACTAATTTCTAAGTTAAATTCAAATCTCTCTGGTGCTGAAATTACAAGTAATTTCAGCACTTACAAATAAGTGGGTTGTTAGTTATATGGATCATGATTGGTTAATATTAAATACTTTACATTGGTAAAATATCTAATTTATCCAATCATAAAATGTAGTTTAGATCAGGTTCCACTTCCCATCAGGGAACTCATTAGATTCCTCGTGATTAAGCAGTCATTAGTTCCGGCAAATCTCACAGGACCATCTGGATATATTTTGGTTCTTTGGGGTTGAAGGAAATGATCTCGTTGAGTCATTGTTTCCTAGCACGTTTTGCTGATTGTAGAAATCTGGAAACGCGGGGTGAGTTTTCGTGATTTTGAACATCCATGGCGGGTTTGAACGTTGCATTGTTGTACAACATTGACGGTGGATGCAATTGGGCCTTGCATGCAATCTTGTAGTCTTAAAACACGAGATTTGAGATTTTCCAAAATCCATACGGACTGTCTTGTTGAAATAGGGGGAGTTTTTGAAATCCATTTTAGTTGAGAAGCCTTGTTGAGATGAATTCATTGCGAAGATTCTTCCAAGTTTGGTCTAATAACTACTGAGCAACCTTCCCCTGCTCTCTCAGAGTTGATGGTTGAAGACTGACTGTTGCTTGCATGCTGCTACCCGTCCTTCCCATAGGAAAGGATGGGTAGCAGGGAATCATAAGGGCTGGTGAGAATTGGAAATCATAAGGGCTGGTGAGAATTGGGAATCATAAGGGCTGATGAGAATTGGGAATCATAAGGGCTGGTGAGAATTGGGAATCATAAGGGCTGGTGAGAATTGGGAATCATAAGGGCTGGTGAGAATTGGGAATCATAAGGGCTGGTGAGAATTGGGAATCATAAGGGCTGGTGAGAATTGGGAATCATAAGGGCTGGTGAGAATTGGGAATCATAAGGGCTGGTGAGAATTGGGAATCATAAGGGCTGGTGAGAATTGGGAATCATAAGGGCTGGTGAGAATTGGGAATCATAAGGGCTGGTGAGAATTGGGAATCATAAGGGCTGGTGAGAATTGGGAATCATAAGGGCTGGTGAGAATTGGGAATCATAAGGGCTGGTGAGAATTGGGAATCATAAGGGCTGGCGAGAATTGGGAATCATCAGGGCTGGTGAGAATTGGGAATCATAAGGGCTGGTGAGAATTGGGAATCATAAGGGCTGGTGAGAATTGGGAATCATAGGGGCTGGTGAGAATTGGGAATCATAAGGGCTGGTGAGAATTAAGAATCAAAAGGGCTGGTGAGAATTGGGAATCATAAGGGCTGGTGAGAATTGGGAATCAAAAGGGCTGGTGAGAATTGGGAATCATAAGGGCTGGTGAGAATTGGGAATCATAAGGGCTGGTGAGAATTGGGAATCATAAGGGCTGGTGAGAATTGGGAATCATAAGGGCTGGTGAGAATTAAGAATCAAAAGGGCTGGTGAGAATTGGGAATCATAAGGGCTGGTGAGAATTGGGAATCATAAGGGCTGGTGAGAATTGATTCTATACTCGAACTCAAGTAACAAAAATTAAGCAAATGCTAAATTATCTGAAGTGATGCACAAATATTATGCCATGAAATAAACAATTCACTAAAAGAAATTCCGAATAAGAGACAAGAGTTAGGAATATTAGTGAGCATCCGGGAAAAAAATGTGCAGATTAAAGCTTCACCAATTTTTCGGACTGGGAGAGAAACTTCAGTTCCACGCTGAAATTTTCAATTACCCTACAACAAAAATTTGAGTAATGATCTTTAAATTTTAAAATAGTCAAAATTTTGAACAAAATTGAAGATTTCATTTCTTGACTTTGCGACGATGGTTGCCAGTTTTTGGCCAGAACGACCTGATGACTTTATGACCTGGACCACGTTTCAAAGGTGAGGTTGTATGTTTGAACCCGAAGCTTGCCTCGTCTGGTAAGTGTCGATGTGAATTGATGCTTTGTTGGTTGCGTGGCGAGCTGACCTATCAAAAGCTGTGTTTATTTCCCCCTTCAGCTGCGGAGGCCAAAACAACGGACGTTTTACCGTCATCTTAATCCGCTTCCCCAGCAGTCTAAGGTGCATGTTGAGATGCCTGCCCGGGCCACTCTTGTCTGGGCATCAAACTTCGTTCTAAGATATTCGTTTTTTTTTTCAAAAGCTTTAAAGTTTAACGCAATTTTTTTTCAAACGCTACAAGTTTTTTTTTCCATAGGATATTCCAAGGAGGACTCTGATGGACCGATTCGACAACAAGAGGTTCATTGTGAGCATGCACCTCATTGTGAGCATGCGCCTCGTAGGACGTCATGAGTTGTCTCCTAAATCAGTCAGTCAAACAGTAAAAACAGTTGAAACAGCCAATCCCCCATTGGAGACGAGAGGTCTTAAGCCGATAACTTTGTCATTGCCTGGAGAAGAGACACTACGAGCCAGAATTCTTCATGAAGCTCCAAGTCACATGGACGTTGTTACATCCCTGGCGACGATGTGGATGTACGCGAACCAAACCTTCCATCTCGATATGCACTGGTGGATCCAGCTTTCGACAAAAGAGGAAGGATTGGTCTTCTTGGCTGGTAGAAGTCGATCGCGCTTCCTCTGAAACTCATCATGCAGCTCTCATGGTCGCGTAGAATCAATGTGGACGACAATCCGACCGATGATATAACGGAGACGTTTATAAGGTGGAGGACTAAAAACCACAATGTGGAGAAAGTTGACATACCGATTCAGATTGCGTAGGACACTTTTGAGCTTCTCCATATTGTGAACTTTAGTTCTTCACCTTAGAAACGTCTCCATCATATCATCGGTCAGTTTTTTGTCCCAAATGATTCGCCGCTACCATGATGATTGCATGATGGGAAGTTAAGAACCGCCAAGAAACTAACTTAAACTAGCAAAGATTGTTTCTGTGACTAAATTGCTTGCCTGTTTCTATGAGAGATCGTACAGAGTGATAGCAATTGCTACCAACCCTATATGTCACTCCTGTCATCCGGTAGGTTTCTATCGGTTTGTTGGGCAAAACTATCCAGAGAAATCGGTGGTACTCCTCATTCTTCTTGTTAAGAGCCACCTGATGATACATCTTTGCAATGTCTCCGGTGATTCCAATGGGGTAGCATCGGAACCTTAGCAGATGATCAAAAAAATCGTCTTGAAGCTTTGGGCCAACCATCAGTGCATCGTTCAACGAAATTCGAGTACTCATTAGGGCACTAGCGTCAAAGACAACTCGTAGCTTTTTAGTTGTACTATCCTATAGAACGCAGTGATGGGGTAGATAGCAGGTTCTTTTGTCTGACATTGCAAACTGTTCTGGGAGTACAACTTCTAGATGACCCATGTCTCGAATTTCTTATATGAAGTCCCGCTTTTTAGTGTATAAAGTTGAACACACGTTTACAAGAATTATCACTATTGAATAACACCTATTTTAGCAATATACATTATGATATACACTTAGATATGAAATTGGACTACACAATTAGTAGAATTTTCCAAGAAATGTCACTTTCTGAATTAGAAACACTTCATCAACTATGCGAATTAGAAAGAACACAAATCTTACAATCACTCGCATTAGCAGTTTTAAAAATACCCTACGCAGGATATTTTCTATCAGGAAATCGATCAAACTTTTGAGCGTACTGATGAAGGTTGCGTTCCAGACTGAAGAATCGTTTGAGTGCATTGATTTGCACTCGCCGAGGATTCCAACGTTTGTCTTGAAAAGCAAACTAGCAGAGTAGCGACCATCTAGCTGAGTTAAGATTGTTTTGTCGAAATGATCCTTAAAAAGCTCTCTTTTCTTCGATTATGGGTTTCGGTTCAAAGGACTACCCGGACCAGTGATTTCTCGTCGCAGCCTAAAACATTTCGGTAGCAGACCAACTCAGCTAGACGTGGCTCAAGTTTTACATTCAGTGTCATTCAACCGATCATTTGACTTGAAATCAAAGGGATAAAACAACTTAAACCTGCTTCATTGTGTATATTAAGACAATGAAGTTGAACATGTTTTTTTTTCAAGAAGAAAAATCTTGCAAATATCAATATAAATTCGAAAGTTTTTTGGTTTGTGCATGCAGCGAATTTCTAAATTTTACAGTAAAAGACCTCTAAATTTGTAGCAAAATTTGCAAATTTTTAAGTCGTTGAGTTTGTGCAATGAGCGCCGATTCGGCCTCAATCTGTCTAAACCAGAAACACAAGGCTCACTCAGCTGCTGATTCTTAATGTGGGTCAATTGTACGAGCTGTTGTGAAATTTTCGATAATTCACTTTTGAGCTTCTCCATATTGTGAACTTTAGTTCTCCACCTTAGAAACGTCTCCATCATATCATCGGTCAGTTTTTTGTCCCAAATGATTCGCCGCTACCATGATGATTGCATGATGGGAAGTTAAGAACCGCCAAGAAACTAACTTAAACTAGCAAAGATGGTTTCTGTGACTAAATTGCTTGCCTGTTTCTATGAGAGATCGTACAGAGTGATAGCAATTGCTACCAATCCTATATGTCACTCCTGTCATCCTGTAGGTTTCTATCGGTTTGTTGGGCAAAACTATCCAGATAATTTGGTGGTGCTCCTCATCCTTCTTGTTAAGAGCTATCTGATGATACATCTTTGCAATGTCTCCGGTGATTCCAATGGGGTAGGATCGGAACCTTAGCAGATGATCAAAAAAATTGTCTTGAAGCTTTGGGCCAACCATCAGTGCATCGTTCAACGAAATTCGAGTACTCCTTAGGGCACTAGCGTCAAAGACAACTCGTAGCTTTTTAGTTGTACTATCCTATAGAACGCAGTGATGGGGTAGATAACAGGTTCTTTTGTCTGACATTGCGAACTGTTCTGGGAGTACAACTTCTAGATGACACATGTCTCGAATTTCTTATATGAAGTCCCGATTTTGAGTGTACAAAGTTGAACACACGTTTACAAGAATTATCACTAATGAATAACACCTGTTTTAGCAATATACAGTATGATATACTCTTAGATATGAAATTGGACTACACAATTAGTAGAATTTTCCAAGAAATGTCACTTTCTGAATTAGAAACACTTCATCAACTATGTGAATTAGAAAGAACACAAATCCTACAATCACTCGCATTAGCAGTATTAAAAATACCCTACGCAGGATATTTACTATCAGGAAATCGATCAAACTTTTGAGTGTACTGATGAAGTTTGCGTTCCAGACTGAAGAATCGTTTGAGTGCATTGATTTATACTCTCCGAGGATTCCAACGTTTGTCGTGAAAAGCAAACTAGCAGAGTAGCGACCATCCGGCTGAGTTAAGATTGTTTTGTCGAAATGATCCTTAAAAAGCTCTCTTTCCTTCGTTTATGGGTTTCGGTTCAAAGGACCACCCGGACCAGTGGTTTCTCGTCGCAGCCTAAAACATTTCGGTAGCAGACCAACTCAGCTAGACGTGGCTGAGGTTTTACATTCAATGTGATTCAACCGATCATTTGACTTGAAATCAGAGGGATGGGAACAACTTAAACCTGCTTCGTTGTGTATATCAAGACAATGAAGCTGAACATGTTTTTTTTTCAAGAAGAAAAATCCTGCAAATGTCAATATAAATTCGATAGTTTTTTGGTTTGCGCATGCCGCGAATTTCTAAATTTTACAGTAAAAGACCTCTAAATTTGTAGCAAAATTTGCAAATTTTTAAGTCGTTGAGTTTGTGCAATGAGCGCCGATTCGGCCTCAATCTGTCTAAACCAGAAACACGAGGCTCACTCAGCTGCTGATTCTTAATGTGGGTCAATTGTACGAGCTGTTGTGAAATTTTCGATAATTCACTTTTGAGCTTCTCCATATTGTGAACTTTAGTTCTCCACCTTAGAAACGTCTCCATCATATCATCGGTCAGTTTTTTGTCCCAAACGATTCGCCGCTACCATGATGATTGCATGATGGGAAGTTAAGAACCGCCAAGAAACCAACTTAAACTAGCAAAGATTGTTTCTGTGACTAAATTGCTTGCCTGTTTCTATGAGAGATCGTACAGAGTGATAGCAATTGCTACCAATCCTATATGTCACTCCTGTCATCCTGTAGGTTTCTATCGGTTTGTTGGGCAAAACTATTCAGAGAATTCGGTGGTACTCCTCATCCTTCTTGTTAAGAGCCATCTGATGATACATCTTTGCAATGTCTCCGGTGATTCCAATGGGGTAGCATCGGAACCTTAGCAGATGATCAAAAAAATTGTCTTGAAGCTTTGGGCCAACCATCAGTGCATCGTTCAACGAAATTCGAGTACTCCTTAGGGCACTAGCGTCAAAGACAACTCGTAGCTTTTTAGTTGTACTATCCTATAGAACGCAGTGATGGGGTAGATGGTAGATAACAGGTTCTTTTGTCTGACATTGCGAACTGTTCTGGGAGTACAACTTCTAGATGACACATGTCTCGAATTTCTTATATGAAGTCCCGATTTTGAGTGTACAAAGTTGAACACACGTTTACAAGAATTATCACTAATGAATAACACCTATTTTAGCAATATACAGTATGATATACTCTTAGATATGAAATTGGACTACACAATTAGTAGAATTTTCCAAGAAATGTCACTTTCTGAATTAGAAACACTTCATCAACTATGTGAATTAGAAAGAACACAAATCCTACAATCACTCACAATCACTCGCATTAGCAGTATTAAAAATACCCTACGCAGGATATTTACTATCAGGAAATCGATCAAACTTTTGAGTGTACTGATGAAGTTTGCGTTCCAGACTGTAGAATCGTTTGAGTGCATTGATTTATACTCGCCGAGGATTCCAACGTTTGTCGTGAAAAGCAAACTAGCAGAGTAGCGACCATCCGGCTGAGTTAAGATTGTTTTGTCGAAATGATCCTTAAAAAGCTCTCTTTCCTTCGTTTATGGGTTTCGGTTCAAAGGACCACCCGGACCAGTGGTTTCTCGTCGCAGCCTAAAACATTTCGGTAGCAGACCAACTCAGCTAGACGTGGCTGAGGTTTTACATTCAGTGTGATTCAACCGATCATTTGACTTGAAATCAGAGGGATGGGAACAACTTAAACCTGCTTCGTTGTGTATATCAAGACAATGAAGTTGAACATGTTTTTTTTTCAAGAAGAAAAATCCTGCAAATGTCAATATAAATTCGATAGTTTTTTTGGTTTGCGCATGCCGCGAATTTCTAAATTTTACAGTAAAAGACCTCTAAATTTGTAGCAAAATTTGCAAATTTTTAAGTCGTTGAGTTTGTGCAATGAGCGCCGATTCGGCCTCAATCTGTCTAAACCAGAAACACGAGGCTCACTCAGCTGCTGATTCTTAATGTGGGTCAATTGTACGAGCTGTTGTGAAATTTTCGATAATTCACTTTTGAGCTTCTCCATATTGTGAACTTTAGTTCTCCACCTTAGAAACGTCTCCATCATATCATCGGTCAGTTTTTTGTCCCAAATGATTCGCCGCTACCATGATGATTGCATGATGGGAAGTTAAGAACCGCCAAGAAACTAACTTAAACTAGCAAAGATTGTTTCTGTGACTAAATTGCTTGCCTGTTTCTATGAGAGATCGTACAGAGTGATAGCAATTGCTACCAATCCTATATGCCACTCCTGTCATCCTGTAGGTTTCTATTGGTTTGTTGGGCAAAACTATCCAGAGAATTCGGTGGTACTCCTCATCCTTCTTGTTAAGAGCCATCTGATGATACATCTTTGCAATGTCTCCGGTGATTCCAATGGGGAGCATCGGAACCTTAGCAGATGATCAAAAAAATTGACTTGAAGCTTTGGGCCAACCATCAGTGCTTCGTTCAACGAAATTCGAGTACTCCTTAGGGCACTAGCGTCAAAGACAACTCGTAGCTTTTTAGTTGTACTATCCTATAGAACGCAGTGATGGGGTAGATAACAGGTTCTTTTGTCTGACATTGCGAACTGTTCTGGGAGTACAACTTCTAGATGACACATGTCTCGAATTTCTTATATGAAGTCCCGATTTTGAGTGTACAAAGTTGAACACACGTTTACAAGAATTATCACTAATGAATAACACCTATTTTAGCAATATACGGTATGATATACTCTTAGATATGAAATTGGACTACACAATTAGTAGAATTTTCCAAGAAATGTCACTTTCTGAATTAGAAACACTTCATCAACTATGTGAATTAGAAAGAACACAAATCCTACAATCACTCGCATTAGCAGTATTAAAAATACCCTACGCAGGATTTTTACTATCAGGAAATCGATCAAACTTTTGAGTGTACTGATGAAGTTTGCGTTCCAGACTGAAGAATCGTTTGAGTGCATTGATTTATACTCGCCGAGGATTCCAACGTTTGTCGTGAAAATCAAACTAGCGGAGTAGCGACCATCTGGCTGAGTTAAGATTGTTTTGTCGAAATGATCCTTAAAAAGCTCTCTTTCCTTCGTTTATGGGTTTCGGTTCAAAGGACCACCCGGACCAGTGGTTTCTCGTCGCAGCCTAAAACATTTCGGTAGCAGACCAACTCAGCTAGACGTGGCTGAGGTTTTACATTCAGTGTGATTCAACCGATCATTTGACTTGAAATCAGAGGGATGGGAACAACTTAAACCTGCTTCGTTGTGTATATCAAGACAATGAAGTTGAACATGTTTTTTTTTCAAGAAGAAAAATCCTGCAAATGTCAATATAAATTCGTTAGTTTTTTGGTTTGCGCATGCCGCGAATTTCTAAATTTTACAGTAAAAGACCTCTAAATTTGTAGCAAAATTTGCAAATTTTTAAGTCGTTGAGTTTGTGCAATGAGCGCCGATTCGGCCTCAATCTGTCTAAACCAGAAACACGAGGCTCACTCAGCTGCTGATTCTTAATGTGGGTCAATTGTACGAGCTGTTGTGAAATTTTCGATAATTCGATGTAAAATTTTATTACAAATAAAGGGGATAAATCCCGAGTAGATTAAATCAGACGTTTGAAACAATCTTTGTTGGCTTAAATCAGTTTTGGCGGTTATTGATTCCAATTTATTTTTCATTCCTTTGTGTTGCTTGTTGCAAGTGACATTGCCCTCCGCCTGGAAAGAATCAAGTTTATTCATGACTGGAATTTTCATAGTTTGATGCAAGGTCGGATGAAGCAGCCCCGCTGATCTAGATCAATGAATTTCGCTGATCGGCATTGGTTGTCTCTCCCAAGGTACACTTCCACAGCCTGAGCTAATGGCCATTAAAGGGATGGGGGGTATGGTTGGTTTTCGTTCATCACGAGCGCAGCATCACCCACTTGCTCCATCGCTTGTAAACAACTCTATATGCTTGTGTGCCCAACGTTTGGCTGGATGTATTTCAAATAGCTGAAGTGTTCTTGTCGCCATTGGGGGCACTGGTTTTGGGAGGTACTGCATCTCTTTTCATGTCATAATAGTAGCTTTTGTTGGGTTCCACAGGTCCGAATCATCAGTCGCAATTGGACAGAGTGGTCGTGAGTTCAGAGGGCTTCAATGTCGCACAGTAGACTAGAAAGTTTCTCGTACGTCAAAACATTGTTTTCATGATTCTTTTCAGATGTGATTTTGCAAGTTTCACTTCTGATTTCCAGATTCCAACAAAGTGAGGAGATCCTGGGATAATCATTGTCCAAGTGATTCTAACCTATCTGCAGCATTCAGCATCGTTTATTTTCCGAACTTCTTGGTTGGGTTCATTTGGAGTTGCCTAGTTTTCTTTTAGTTCCAACAAAGTTCAGTCTATTGTCTGAGTACATCCTTGCTGTAGCATCCCGTATTACGTCGCCAATCCGTGTTATTTCAATAGTCAGATTTGACTATTAGTGTACATGGATTCCGAATTCAAATGATATAACATGCACATGCCATGGATTCCGCGTTCAAATACTCGCATGGCGGCACGAACAGGCATATACGCAAAATCCCGGAATCCGGGACAATCAATTAAACCACCGAAAATTGGCAAAATCCCGGAATCCATGGTATAGCGAACAATTACTTGAATTCGGAATCCAGGACATGGTCCCGGAATCCGAGCCATTTTTACTCAACCACTAAACAAATAGTTGCTAAACAAATAATTGATAAATTCAATACAGTATAACCATGGAATCCATGACGTTGGAATCCAGTGAGAAAAATGCATGGAACCCAAGATTTTTATATTTTTGAATTAATCTGGCAGAAGTTTACAGTTTTTAAGCAATTTTATTTTGTTTATATTTTTGAATTAATCTGGCAGAAGTTTACAGTTTTTAAGCAATTTTATTTTCTTTTTTGTTTAGTTTGTCCTACAAGTTATTATAACTGCAACTATTAACATACGTGCTAAAATACTGTATTCCGATGAAAAAAGTTGTGGGTACAATCGTTTGATCAAACTTAGTTAACGAGCGTGCCGAAATACTGTACATGTACTTCGATGAAAAAAGTTGTGGGTGCAAATGTTTGAACTACTACTAGTAGTAACTACACGTATGTAACATACAGTATAAAGAACATAAAATTTATGGAACTTCCATTGAATGAGTGTAACACAACTTGAAAAGTTTCTAAGGTAAAAAAGCTGAGCTTGTGAACTTCACATGTTGAACATGTATCGAGCAACTTTATCGCCATAATCGTATCGTAGCTGTTCGAAAGGCTCAATGTTTCTTCGGGCTTTGAATACAGCTAATCTTTTTGGCGGATCGAAGGCATTAAGAACAACTTCTATGATCTTAATATTCGCATCCAAATTCTTCTTGGAGTTTAGCGTGCTGTGATTAGCCAGTCGACCAAGACAGCGGTTGGTTGGATGCTCAACACACACTTCTGAAGAAGCATCGATGAAACGCTTCACAGGCGCGCCAATTTCCAGCACAAATTCAGTCGGAACAGAACGGTTCCTTATCAAATCTTGATATGTTTTATCTGTCACGGCAACCCCATGGTAGTCCATGATAATATCACCCTTCTGGAAGGCCTGTGTGCTGACAACGCCTGAATCAGAAAATGTTCAACATTTAAAGTTTACTCTATATTATGTAACACTGTTACATGGCATTTTTGAATGGAATTCAAAAAACTGTATTGGTTGAAAACTTTATGACTTTTTAAAACTTTAAACTATAACGTTTGAATCACAAAAGAAATTTTTTTGAAAAAGAAACTTTTGAAAGTTTTGGAAACTTGTCGTCAACGTTTTCAAGAAACGCAAGATTACCTCTTCCGAAGGTAGGGAAAACAACATCACAAATGCCAACCCATTCTTGCGTATCACATCTGTGGGCCAGAAGCGTTTGTGCTTCCAATGAAAGAAAGTTTCCAGTGCCTTTATAACTAATGCCGCTGGAATCAGAAAGCGGCTTTTGTTGTCGCTTGCTTTTCTCTTTCTGCAGCATGGCGATTTGGGACATGACTTTCTTTAGGTCGTGATGAGTTTCCCATTTGTTTCGCTGGAAAAAACCCGACACGCGCGTCTCCGAAACAACAAAGTTTGGATACTGTTTCACAAAAGCTTGTGCTCTAATTGTCTGTCTAATGTATCTTTGTTGATCTTGTCTACATCGCACAGCTTTTTCAACATCTTTGTAGGTGTGATTGACAATCTGGAAAAACGTGAGCGTATTGTTTCATACATCCAATTGATAAATTGTGATACTGTATAAAAAAACTGTGAAGTACAAATCAGCTGAAACCGTCAAAACTTTCCGAAAGTTTCCGAGTCGAAACGTTTTTTAAATTAAAAAAATTCTTGGAAAATCAAAGTAGTACCTTCTTGTGAATTTCCTGCGTTTTGTGTTTCACCAGTTGAAATGCAGGATCTTTTGACAAAGTCATGAATTTTGCCACTTGACGATCGAGCAATGTCTTGGGTCGCTTAGCAGGCGCCATTTGAGCAGAAATCTAAACAGATCCTTCTAGAACGAATTCCCCGTTGTGTTCAAATCATATTAGGAAGTTCAACTTCCACAGACTTATAAGTTAAAAGTTGAAACGTACCATGTCAGAAACTGTGGCGGCAATTCTATTCACACGAAACTTGGTGTTTCCACTGGAGTTCACAAAAAAAAGTTCTGTTTTGACTTGGATTGGTTGCTCAGGGAAAGATCGGGTGAAAGAAATCTTTTCTTCCGGGACACTCTGAGGTAAGAAATGTGGTCGAACTTCAGTGTGATAAAGTTTCAAACCCTGTACGAGCCATGGCGGCAAAATGTGATTCGAACGTTCAGTAGACACTAAACAACAAACAGTTTCACAATTTTGAAAAAAAGTTATACGGAAGAAATTCAAGATGACTCACTTTCACTTGGTTCAATTGAAACCGTTATACAAGTATCGTCCTCATCTGACAATGCCACAAACGCTTGTGCAACTGCATGAACAGACATGCAGCTTATGGTTTTTTCTAGCATTGATGGCACGACATAACAGTATAAGAAGGCTGTCACAAGTTGAAATAACGAAACACGTTGTTTATGGGTTAAAAAACCCGATTCTTGGAAAACATCCAAGTGCTCTTTAACAAGTGTTTCGATTTCTTGCCTCTCGCAATTTTCATTTTGGTCGTCTTTGGACGAAGCAGCTTCAAGTTGTTGAACGCGTGCAAGTTTTGCAGCTATCTAAACTCAAAACAAAAACTTTTAGTTGAACTACAAAAGTGAACAAAAACATTAGCTGAAAGTTTCCAACTCTTCACGGTTTGAGCATTAAAAATGCTTTTTGTTTCAAAACAAAAGGAATCTTACCTCGGTTTGCGAGTCATTGTTCGTTGGAATAACTCGTTTTGCCATATTCTCAGATGAAGAATCAGTCGGAGGCTCTGTACTTGAACTGCCAGCCTAAGTGGCAGTCGCTGACTGCGGCGTGAACAGAGGTATTTCCCATGACAAAGTTGTTGATGAAAGCTGGTTTGAAGGAGTTGATTCTGAAGGTTGAGAAAAAAAACGACTGAGTTCTGTTCCATTGGCAGTGTAATCATCATGATGATCAGTGGGCTGGCTGGCAATTTGATTTCTATGAAAAAACGCGGGATCAAAAAGTGGTGGGTACACCACTGGCATTGGGCTAATGAAGTTTGAATACCCTTCACTTCGAGAAGATACTTGCTGCGGAGTCTCCAATGTGTGGTAAGTATTGTCATTATGATTAACATCTGTAATAATTGTACAAGGTTCAGCATAGGGCATAGGTCGGATGGGGGTTCCTAAAGGAATTTCCACAGATGGGAGCTGTGCAAAATTTTGGTCGAAACTCCGAGATGTACTACATCTGTTAGTAACAGACTGTTGACTAGATGGAGGTTCATTATGATCTCTATGGAAAACAGGAGTTTCAAGTTGCGCAGTATTCACAGCAGGAAGTTCGGAGTCCATAGTTCAGGTTAACGAAACTTGGAATGAAATGAGAAGTGACTAGAAAGGATTGCAGAATCGAATGAATCACCCTCGGAGGGTGTTACCAACAACTTACTATAATAGTATTTTTCAATAATTGAAGTTCAATTGGTGTTCAATTGGTACTCAAATTGGTTGTGATAATATGCCATATTATACTATATTATATTATACAGTGTATAATTGACTCTTAATTGCTGAATTACTGCAATAATATAAGATAGTATAATATGGCATATTATCACAACCAATTTGAGTACCAATTGAACACCAATTGAACTTCAATGATCGTTTCAATAGTCGTTTTATGCGGTTAAACCTAAAGGTTTAAATTGGTTGTTAAAAAATATACTCATCATGACAATTACTTATCATGAGTACAATGATTGTACTAAATATTATTCATTTAGATAAAATCGCTCCTACAAGATGCTTCCATCATTGTTCAAGGAAAAAGAAGAAGTGCAAGTTCTTGATGAAGTGACGTACATTTGGGAAGCCGCTAGAATACTGGGTTTCATTAGTAACTGGGGTGTGAGTGTCAAATGGACTGAATGGAAGGGTCCACCCGTACAGATAACAATTCCAGAAGACCTTCGCGACAATCGGAGGATGAAACATTGGAAAATAAGAAAGACAATCAAAGTTGTTGAAGAGCCAGATAGGGCTAAAAGAAGAAACAAAAAAGATCCACTTCTGTTCAACCCAAGATGCTTAACTCGCAATACAGATGTTTTTTTCTGTGCTGCTTGTGAAACAGAGTGCGTTGACAAATGCATTCTGATGACAGGGGTTGTACTGTACAACGATCCTTTCAAACGTGAATGTACATTGAGAATTTTGGACTCGGAGCACGATGAAAACCCCCGAGAAGAACCAGAGGCTAACATATTGGTTGTAAAATACAATCAACTTCGAAATCAAGGGCTCTTTGAAGATACGCTTACATCTGAGGTACTTATTCGCTTTGAAAAACATCTTTCAAAACATCACTCGGAAAGAAGTTCAACTTCAAAAGAAGTTTTTTTGAATAGCTGAAATTGAAAAACATATTTTAACTTCATTCATAATCTGTTTGAAATCGTGAATTATTTCAGACATCTTTTTGTGACACGGCTACTTTAGTTTTGGAGCCATGTGAGGTTCAAGATCATCAACGTAATCCTACAAAAAGAGCTAAAAAAGACGAAAAAGAAATTGACATGCTGACACTTCTCGAAGCCACAGAAGACATAGTGCCTTTGACCTTTGTCCCTTGTTCCAACGGTGTCCTCAAGGTTTGTTAACAAAATAATTACAAGCTTTGGAAGTGTGTGCCGCAATTTTTGCAGATGTCATAAAGTTAGGAATATATGTCTCAGCGCCCGATCAAAATAATTTGTATAAAAATTCAATTCTTTGTTTCTCAGGTTGGATCAACTGCTTTCTATGGAGGGGAAAATTGCAGAGTAGACAGCTTGGAGTTTGAAGGAAGGACAAAAAAGGCCTTTGCACAGTTGACATGCATAAATAACGAGGACATTTCTATAAGGATGCCTGCACTCTTGGTTCAGCTAGCTTGTGAAGACTACCTCAAGGTAAAGTTTTTTTAATGAAACATTCCGAATTTTTATTGTCCCCGATTCCATAAAATTTAACATTGCTTACGACTGAGAAACGATTTAGGAATTCATGTTCAAACCTTTAGCCATAAGGCCCGGAATCCAGTGTCAAATGACAAAACATTGCCAGTTTTTATCACAGGCTAAGGCCTACAATTTTCATTTGAAACATTCCGAATTTGTCACGTCCCGGATTCCATGGAATTTAACAATGCTTACGACTGAGAAACGAACTAGGAATTCATGTTCAAACCCTTAGCCATAAGGCCCGGAATCCAGTGTCAAATGACAAAACATTGCCAATTTTTATCACAGGCTAATGCCTACAATTTTTTTTATCGTTTTCAAAAACTGAAATACTTTGTTCAAAAGTACAGGATTTTGGCACGTAAAAATACAGGCTATTGCCTACAATTTTTATCGTTTTCAAAAACTCAAATACTTTTATTCAAAAGTACAGGATTTTGGCACGTGACTAATTTTGTAACATTTCAGCATGAAACGTGTGACTTCAATGCAATTGAACATCCAATCAATTTATCGTTTGCGGTGTTTTCCGCCTTGAAACGTGCTGTTGGACTGGCTAGGGACAAAAACTCCATCACTTTCAATCTTGGACCCGTGACCAAACTAACAAGACAAATAATGGGTTTTTCGACAGAATCCCAAAAGGAAGTGGTCAAGTTTAGTGCAGCAATATCCGAAGGAATTCGAGGCTGCCACAAATCTTGGGATTCTGTGTTGGGTAGCAGGTGGGATGTATTGCCCGCACAAAAAGAGAATGGTCATGATACACTTATAAAGTATTTAAGGATTACAGAACACCGTGAATTCACAAGTTTCAACTTACGATGCAACGTTCAAACGTGCACAGGCCACTACGCAAGTGAAGAAGACTACCGGACTCTTTTTTCACACAACTTAGAACAGTCAAAACTCCATTATTTTTATTAGTTCAACTAGTTCAAAGTTCCAGTGTTTTCGCGTGAATGTGATCAATTAAAGTTTCATAAACTTCAAACCTTGTTGACAATGTAACTTTTTTCAAATCCGAAAATTGGCAATCATCTTTTTCTCTCTTTTAAATGAAAAGAAAACAAATTGTTTGCAAACACTTCAATTGGAAATGTTTCTCATGAGGCTCATAGTAAGAGCTTTAAGCTATGTTTTTTTGACAGTGTCAGTACAAGCAGTACTGAAAAAAAATTACAGTATAATCATAATCATC
Organism: Symsagittifera roscoffensis; assembly: GCF_963678635.1. NCBI lineage: Eukaryota > Metazoa > Xenacoelomorpha > Acoela > Convolutidae > Symsagittifera > Symsagittifera roscoffensis. The sequence goes on from NC_087071.1 coordinate 39,761,663, forward strand.
ATCATGTTGTTGTTGTTGTTGCCCTTCTGAGATCTATTCGTCGCTCGTTGTTGGGTCCAGGGTTTTGGGGAGTTTCAGGAATATTGCTGTCTTCTTCGGTTGCTTCCAGAGATCGGCTGGGGTTAAGTTCGTAGGATTTGCGATGCAGTCGAACAGGTGTATAGTTGTGTGGCTTGTTTGCTGGCAGTCCGGGCAAAGTTCGCTTACTGTCGGGTCAATTCTGTTCATGTACGAGTTCAGGAACTTTGAGTAGCCGGATCTGAGCTGTGCCAGTGTTCTTCTTGTTGTTCTTGGTAATTCGGTTTCTTCTTTGGCAATTTTTGGTGGATTGTGTCCGAGGACTGCTGGGTATTCGTAGGTTTGTAAGGCGTCGCGTACTTCATTTGTGTGGATCGTTTTTAGCAGGTTTCTGTACTTCTTTTCGGTTAGAGGTCTGTTGCTGTCGAGAAGAGGTTCAATGTATCTTTCTTCATATCGTGTTTGGAGGGTTTCTTTCACGAGTCTTGGTGGGTTCTTGGGTTCTTTCGTGAGTTGGTTTCCTGGGTGATCTGGCAAGTGGTTGGCGAGATGATGTTGTATCGTTCGCATTCTGAGGTGTCGTCTAACTGGTAGAACGGATGTTTCTTGGTGAAGGCGGTCTATGTGAGTCATGGCGTGGCATCCGGTGATTGTTCTCAGGGCGCTGTTTTGGACCTTCTGTAGTTTCTCGATGTTGCTTTCGGAGAGTGTGGGCGTTATCACAGCGGCGCCGTACTCAAGTTTAGAGCGAACAACGGCTTTGTAGGTCATGAGGAGTGTTTCCTTGTCGCTTCCCCAGTCAGTGCCGGCAAGCGCTTTCAGGGCGTTGTTGCGTTGAGAGCATTTCTTCGCAGTGTCTCTGCAATGGGCCCCGAAAGTGTGCATGGTGTCGAAAGTGATGCCGAGGATCTTCGCTTGGTTGTTCATTCTTATTTGTTCATTGTTTATCTTCACTTCAGGAACGGTTTTGTATTGGGCTGTCTGTGGTGTCATCAGCGTGACAAAACTCTTGTCAAAGGAGATCTGGAGGTTTCGCTCTTCGAAGAAGTTCACTAGCTCTGCGAGGTACTCCGTTTGTTTTCCTGCCATTGCTGGTATGTCGGTGCCGACAGGTCAATCGCGACAAGCAGAGTCCTGTCGGCTGGTTTCTTTCTGTTGAAGCCGTTGGAGATGGCTGTCGTGATGTCACAAAGAGCGGTGACCGTCGAGTGCTTGGACCGGAAGCCGTGTTGGTGACTGGCGAAGTGGAGGTGTTCGGTGATGAGAGGTTGGATGCACTTCTCCAGGATCTTCGAGGCTGGGCAAAGCAAGGAGACGGGTCTGTACGAGTTGCTGAGGCCTGCGTCTTTGCCTGGTTTCAGCAGCGGAATAATGACTGACGACTTCCAAATTGCTGGGATCTGGCATTTGCTGAGCGACAGGTTGAAGATCTTCGTGAGGTAGTTGATAGCATTTGGTCCGAGGTGTTTCATGTGAGTGGTCGAGATGTTGTCTGGGCCGAATGCTTTGGAGTTCTTCGCGTTCTGTATGGCAGTTTTTACTTGTTTGGAGGTAATGACTGGGGCGTCGTTGAGAGGTTGTTTCTTTATGTTTCTGTTTATTTTCCTGTTGTCTTTCTCGGTCTTGTGGTTCATTGGTCTTGCGTATTGTATATTGAAAGCGTTGCTCATACTGCTGGCGTCTTTAATCTGTTTTTCGTTGAATTTTATTCCTTGATTTGGAGGGGCACTTTGTTTCTTTCCTGTGATCGCGCCGATCGTCTTCCAGAGTTTGGTCACATTGGTGCTTCTGTCGAATGTTGCCACATGCTCTTTCCATTTCTCCATTCTTTGCTTGGAAATAAGGAAGTCTATCCTGGCGTTCAAGGTCGGAATGTCTTCGGAGTGAGGGTTGTTTCTTCTTGTTTCGTCTCTTTGCTTGATCAGGCGGGAGGCTTCTAGCGGAATGTTGGGCTTGGCTTTGGGAATGCGTCCGGAGGGAATGTTGTGAGCAGAAGCAGTGTTCAGAATCTTCCTGAAGACTTTCTCTCCGCCGTGGGCGTCAGATGGTTCTTCTTCGCTCAGAAAGAGTTCTTCTGTTTCCTGTTTGAAGGTGTCCCAGTCGGCTCTGCTGAGGTTCACGAAGGTGCGCTTGGGTGCTCTGACTTCTGTGTCCTTCTTCAGTTCGATCTTCATGGGAAGGTGATCTGAGCCCAGGGTGATCTCTGTTTTCCAGGAGAGGTCGAGAAGCAGGTCGGAGGAGGCCATGCTGATGTCCGGCGAGGATGGCTGATCTCCTCGTGGGAGACGAGTTGGGTGAATGTCCATGGTGTTGAAGTCGACAGTTTCGTGAATGAGGGTCATGAGTCCGCCACCTCCTTGACCACGATCCCGTTGGATGGCAGTATAGCCAGGGAACTTCGGCGTCTTGTTCCGTTCTTGTAGTTTGGTCTCTTGAAGGGCGGCAACTGTGATCTTCCCTTCTTGTAGGTAGTTGCTTGGCATAAACGGCTGTCAGGTTGAAGGATTTGCCTTTAACTTTTTGTTTGGACTTGGGGCTGGACTGACTAGGACACAATCATGTTGCCTCATCATCATCATGAGTTCGATTCGCTTTTCCAAAAGTTCAACTTTAGAGAAGTTGTTACCCAGGTTCGAAGAGTTTCCAGTTGCAAGTAATTTATCCTGGAAAACAATACTGGATGACATCAAAAAAAATATTCAACTTTATACTATAAATATAGTATACTACATATAGCATATATTGATATAATAATAATAATATTGATATACTTGATATACATTGAATATATATGTAAGTTACATCAAGCCTTGATGAGTAATATTACTGAGTAATATTAAATTAATTTTGTCATAAACTCAGAGAAGTTTTACCAAAACGTTATGAATAAAATTGTGTGAAAAATATTCAATATTTGGCATAAACGGCTGTCAGGTTGAAGGATTTGCCTTTAACTTTTTGTTTGGACTTGGGGCTGGACTGACTAGGACACAATCAAGTTGCCTCATCATCATCATGAGTTCGATTCGCTTTTCCAAAAGTTCAACTTTAGAGAAGTTGTTACCCAGGTTCGAAGAGTTTCCAGTTGCAAGTAATTTATCCTGGAAAACAATACTGGATGACATCAAAAAAAATATTCAACTTTATACTATAAATATAGTATACTACATATAGCATATATTGATATAATAATAATAATATTGATATACTTGATATACATTGAATATATATGTAAGTTACATCAAGCCTTGATGAGTAATATTACTGAGTAATATTAAATTAATTTTGTCATAAACTCAGAGAAGTTTTACCAAAACGTTATGAATAAAATTGTGTGAAAAATATTCAATATTTCAACTTGAGCATAATTTGTACGTACGTTGTCTCTTACTAGGGAAACATGTTGTGCAAACGATGAGTCGTGTTTTTTCAGAATTTGACACACGTCAAAAATTGCCGCGAGCTCATCGGCATTTGCGTCGGATCCATCTCTGTAAACAAATTCAAAAATTTCAAAAAAAATAGATTTTGTCATATTATTCCAGTTATTGATTTTGAGGTTACATTATTATAAACTTCAACCACAGATTTTCACAGTTGACTCTTTAACATGGTGTTAAACTTTCAAAGATGTTAAACGACTCACTGTACTCGAGACACAATATGAGTAAGCGCAAGGAACGAGAAAGAAGGGTAGCATTCAGTGAACTTTGTTTTCTGAACGCGTTCTGTCTTGAAGGTATCAGCGGCCAGACGAAGATGATTCTTGAAAATGAAGTTAACTCCATAGGCGACAGAAACGCCTGTCGTCTCCACCATATGAATCATATTCGCTGGCATGATTAAACCTTGTCGCGCTTTCAGCGTGATAGCTTGGCACCCTCCCATATTCAAGCCTTCATGGGAACCGAAGAAAAATTTCCTTCGGGACTGCTGCAGGAACTGGTTGAAGAGATCCTGGTTGATGCTCGTCGGGGCTATCAAGAAGAACGTCTTACATCCTTTCAGTAGAATATAGAGGACTGATGTGCTGGAAAAATCTTGGTGGAACATTGTCACAGCGCCATCTTGAGAAATGAGAAGGAAGTTGGACTCTTTATTGGGCCGATATGCTGCGGGCAATTTTTTTGAATGAATGTGTCCCAGCGAGGTACTCGATAGGAATGACGGTTGTGTAAATTGTGTGATTTTTTGATGTGCGGCATCAGCGTCAATAATGTTGTAAAACATGGGAGGTGTTTTTCTGAACAACTGATCCACCTCTTTTCCACCAACTATCCTTGTTTGTTCCTGGATTGGTTCAATACTATAACTTAGTAAGAAATTAGAAATTAAATTGAAAAAATCATCCAGAGACATTTCAACCTCAACTTTCAGTGAATGAATGACGGTCATGATAAAAATTTTATACTGGCAACCTTTGTTGGCAAATCTTTGAAAAGAAAGCGTACTAAAGCGTTAGTAGTACTAACCCTGAAATTCGAGTCGTACGAGCGGAGGGTTAATGGTTTTTTGTAACCTTCCAATAGAAGCTTCACGACGTTTGGGTTGTCGAGGACTGATTGTGACACTTTTGACGTGAAGCCGTTGAATCGAAAGGCGTCAGGAACAAAAACAGCATATTCTGAGTTCAAAAACTCTGCTTCCTGAAGGGCACTTTCGATATGTCGCGCTTCAACTGTCCTTACCAACGATTTCGCGATTTTTACCTGTGAATATAATTTTTTTCTGTGTGAAACACTTTTCATTTTTTACGAAAATGAAAACTCACGCAGGATAACACTCTTCGTAAGTCTTGGATAGTCGTGAAGCTCTCCAGTTGCCTCAAATGCAATATGCGTGAGTCTCTCGGCAAGACTATCTTTACAGAAGGCCAGATAGAAGCGGCCTTAGAATCCACTCTAGTCTGTTTTGCTTGCTGAAAAAAGGAAGTAAGTGGGTAGTTTGTCCGGGTGAGTCAAACCCATTTGAAAAAACCCAAAGAACCAGCGTTGTGACTTTATTTAAAACAATTAACTCCATTCTTCATTCAAGAAATATCATATTTCTATTTCTATCATAAATAATTATTATTTTCACTAAACGTGCCAAAATCCTGTACTTTTGAACAAATTTTTTCGAGCTTTTGAGAACGATAAAAAAGTTGTAGGCATTGGCCTGTGATAAAAATTGGCAATGTTTTGTTATTTGGCACTGAATTCCGGGCCTTATGGCTAAAGGTTTGAACATGAATTCCGAGATCAATTTTTTGCATAGTTGACAGCATTCGAAAGTGCCATGGATTCCGGGCCTAATGAATATCTCTCCGGAATCCATGGCACTTTCGAATGCTGTCAACTAGGCAAGGAATTGATCTCGGAATTCATGTTCAAACCTTTAGCCATGAGCCCCGGAATCCAGTGTCAAATGACAAAACATTGCAAATTTTTATCACAGGCCAATGCCTACAACTTTTTTTATCGTTCTCAAAAGCTCGAAAAAATTTGTTCAAAAGTACTGGATTTTGGCACGTTTAGTGAGAATAATTTTTCTTGAATGAAGAATGGAGTTCATTTTTTTACAGTTCACAGGCCTACAATTTTTTTATCGTTCTCAAAAGCTCGAAAAAATTTGTGAATTTTTCGAGATTAATGATTAACAATGTTACCTTGTTTGCAGTTGAACTTTGCTGTTCTTCTGTATCAAGAAGATTGAAGTTGAACTTAAAGTCATCCCCAACTTCAGAGTCAACTTCAGCTGTTTCAAACAGTTCTTCCTCTTCAAGAGGAAGCTTTTCCTGTGCAGTTCCCGGACTTTTCGTAGAACTCGTTGAATGTTCTTCTTCCTCTTCCAGTGGAAGTTCAGCATTTTCTTGGTTCACTGAACAGGATGTTGTTGGCAACATTTGTGCTGTTCCTGCCTGTGGAGAACTCGTTGAAGGTTCTTCTTCCTCTTCCAGTGGAAGTTCAGCATTTTCTTGTTGGTTCACTGAACAGGATGTTGTTGGCAACATTTGTGCTGTTCCTGCCTGTGGAGAACTCGTCGTTGAAGGTTCTTCTTCCTCTTCCAGTGGAAGTTCAGCATTTTCTTGTTGGTTCACTGAACAGGATGTTGTTGGCAACATTTGTGCTGTTCCTGCCAGTGGAGAACTCGTTGATTTTTTTTTGGCTTGTTGAAGTTGACTGGGCAAATAAAACACCTGGGAGTCAACTGCGTCCATGTCTAAACACAACTGGTCTATATTGACTATGACTTCCGAAGTTTGGAGTCCAAAATCTTACATAACAAAAAAAATTGGTTGAAAATCATGTTCAACATTCAAGTTGCAATTGATTATTTTATTATTTTAGTTTTTTTCAGTCACTAAAATAGCGGTTTTTTTTTTATTGCAAAATTTTTTTTTTCAGTTGGCCAAAAGCAACCCATGGCCTGAGGGCTAACAAAACCTTACCAAACCGAAACTCTTCGTCTTCAAACTGCTTGCTTCGACGTCTATCAGCCAGGGAAAACGCTTTTTTGCAGCCTTTCCATGTTCTCACGACTGCATCAAAGTTTGTTCGTGTTGGCGCCAGAAAATTTGCTTCGACTCCTCGTACACGATTGCTCCTGATTCTGTTCCAGCAGTAGGGACTCAATGCATGTTCAGCAACTGCATAGATGTCCGCGAACCAAGAAGATTCGGGCACACCGCAAAACATGCATCGGAGCATGCTCTCCCGTTTGACCTGCTTAGCTCGGCAAACGTTTAGTCTTCTGTGGCGGTTGAGCGTGCCGGTAGAGTGAAAGACTTTACGACATTCTAAAAAAATTATAGTTTATCACTGATATATCATGGGATGATGGAAGCAAAATTCTAATATGTGAATGATTATTGATTAATAACATGATGTAATTTAATTACAGTACTGGCTTCTGGAAAAACAAATAAAAGTTTTGTTGATTACCAGGTTACATACATGCCATTTTCCTGTAAATATCGGTTGTACATGCCGTTTTCCTGTAAATATCGGTTGTTCTAATATGGTTGATTTCAGTGATTCGTCACGAATTCGTGAATTACGAATTCATTCACGACAATGATTCGTGACGGTCACGAAACGGTTTCAGTAATTTAGTATAACCCGGTTATACGGGCCGTATCATGACAATGATTGTCACACTTGACGGTCAATATTTCAGTATTTAAATAATTTATTTTTCTTTATAATGCAATCTAGAGGTTTTTGTCAATCAAAAAATCAATCAAATGAACTTTAAATTCACTCAAAAACACAAAGTGTATTTTGTTTAAGACCAATCATAACTGTAGTTCAACTGAATGATGGTTTAACCATTCTAATTTACACTTAATTATTATAATTACTTACCATTGCAGGTTTTGTCAGTTTCTCTTCTCTGACGATTTGGCATTTCTCGCCGAAAATAAGAAATTTAACTTGTAACAATTGTTGAATTTAAATTCAACTTTGAAAGTTTGAAGGTGGATTATAATCTTCAAGATTATAATCCACCTTCAAACTTTCAAAGTTGAATTGAAGTTCGCTGCGATTAACGAATAAATGAAAAATAATTGAACAATGTTATCAATAACTCTTCGCCGACAAGAAGGTTACGAGAAAAGACACGAGAAAGTTATATACTATTCCTGCCGTTTCAAAGCTCATGTGACTAATTAAACGTGTGTGTGAATAACAATGCACTGCCACGTGTTATTATTGGAAGCATTGGACAAGTGTGCTAAATTACTGTAAACTATTTACTGTTAACGTTTCAAAGCTCATGTGACTAACTAAACGTGTGCATTGAACAACAATGCACTGCCACGTGTTTCAGAGAAACTTTCTCAGAGAAACGGATTTATTGCTATGGTAACAGAGAAAGCATTGGACAAGTGTGCTAAATTACTGTAAACTACTGATTTTGATGGGGGCCGTTTTTTTGCAATAATTTATTTTGTGTAATCTCAAAAAAATTGGGTGCCGAAATCCGAGGACTGAATTCTTTTCTGGCCCGGAATCCGGGACACAGCCTTTTTAACAGTTACCATCTAGTAGCACTGTACTACTAGTACATCATGTAGCAATTACATAAACTTATATATATATATATATATATTAAAGCTGCCTATATATATATATATAATTTATATATATATCATACTTGAAGTAACTTACATGGACTTGAAGTCCACGGTAGACTGGACTGAGTATATAATATATTATATGATTATTATGAACACTATTATAGTATAATATTATACTAATATTACTAATATATACTAATATTGATACTATAACTATTATACTATCATAGTATGATATATATTATTATGTATATGATGTAATTAATCTTTATTGATGGACAAAACTAGGAAGGACAAAACTAAATTGCACGTCACTGTCAACTTTTGAAAACGGTTTTAGTGGAAATTAAGATAATAACAAAATTGAAAGACAAATGAAAAAGTTATAAAGCGGATTCTTCGCATTTGGATTTTCTAAATTTTCGCAGTGAACTAATGGCCGAAACATTTTCTTCAGTTTTTTTGCCTCCACATTGATCCATTAACAATGGGCGGACATCATTGACGTTTATCTTTCTGAAACTTGATCCTGGCTGTAAAATATAGTTTTCAGGATCAAGAACACAATCAGATTTGATTGTATCAAAAATAAATTGAGCTTTGAGGAACTGAAAATCGCCTCCAGCAAAAAGCTCACAAATTAAAGCTGCCTGTGATTTTTTTCGTATTCCTTTCGAGTTTCTTCGCTCTACATTTTCACTGTTACAATCAGAAGTTCCACTTTCACTTTGAATCTTTTTCTTTTTTGTTTGGCCCTGTCTAAGCGTCGTGTAGAATTCATCAACTTCTTCCGTTGTCATAGTTCCAATTGAAAGATCGGTTTCGTCCCTCAAAACTATGTAACAATGCGGGGTTTTGGAGTGTGAATATAAGAGAGTCTCTGCTGTGTCTTTTCGGTAAACAGAACCCCCATGTTCCTTGATCCACTTTTCCATCATAAGTTGGGCTGTTAGACGAGGCACGTGTCTGTTTCCTCCATCAACTGCAGGGGTTCCAGCAAACGAGCCCAGTACGTAAAATCTCATCCCAGTTAACATCTTATTCTTCGCACGCACTTCTCCGACAGCAATACGAGGATTCGGTACTGCGTCGATGCATATTTCCAGATAAGTTTGTCCTAATGACACGTTGAAAACACTCGTAAGATTCGCTAAAACGTCAGGCACTTCTGTTTCTGCTTTAGTACGTTGAAGGAGCTTGCAAAAAGAGAAAAAACTTTCAAGAAAAAGTGGATCATGATTACACATTTTTCCGCCTCCACGCATTGTTCTTGTAAGAAAATCTTTGCTGGCGTGATGGTTAGATTTTTCTAGACCTTCGCAAATGTGGTTCCACGGGGACACCACGAAGTTTCCTTCAACAATTTGCGGAATAGTCACCAGCTTGAGTTTGTATGGCGTCAGTCCGTGTTCTGCGAATAATAGTAAAGAAGTTTGATAGTAGGTTTCCGCCCAAAAATTGAAATCAATTACGTTAAAACTATCCTTAGAACTTCTCAAGATAGTAATACAACGGTTCAAGCTTTTTCTCAAAAGTTCGCTTGCATCCAGAGTCGTTATAGAAAGTTTTCCTTTCGCTTTAGGGTCCTCTTTCGTGAACAAATTTGGATGCAATACTTTGAGGACATCAATGGAATTTGCGACGGTTTTATCTGAGGTACCGCTAACTATTTCATCGCACCACACTCCATCATATAGGTCGGTTATTGTTCCAAACTTGGCATCCTAAATTGTAACATTGTAAAATTGAAATTATGAGGATACATTAAAATGGTAATTTAGCATACCTTCAACTCCTCTTTGTCCGCGATAACAGTTAAGGCACCACTTCCAGATAACGATACCGCTCCAACCGTTCCAACTTGTTGCGCATTTTTCGCAGTTCTTGTAAATTGGAAGACGGGTCTCTTGGCATCACGACTTGACAGATTCTGTTCAAAGCGGTGAAGAAACTCCATTTCGAACGGACTTTTGTCGTTGATAATTTTTTGAGCCATTTTTCTCAGGTCACTTTCAACGCATCGAGTGAGCATGTGCGTGGCATCTGGGCAAATGCATCTCACGTCATTAAGGAAAACTAGAGAAGTTTCAGGAATATTCGTGCGAAATGGAATCTTTACATCCGTTCTTCGACCAGTTATTTTGTCGCAAAGGGAAGGTAGAAAACGTTCGTCTTCTACATAAAGTGCCATCTTAGAAGGGTAATCTGTAGACAGGTCGTTTCCGGAGCCCAGTATCAGTCGATGGAGAAACGGGGTATCTCCACTGTACGTCAATTTTGCTCCCAAATTTTTCAAATGATTTGTTTGCTGGAATAACCACCCTGACTCTTGACATCCGACAACACTCGGTCCCAAGTTCAACTCCATCGCAAACCTTGAGTCTTTTCCTCGATAAGCTAAAAAAGTCATTTTAGTCTCAAGTTGAGAAAAAAACTTGTGAAGAAAAGATTTTTAAATGATTTTAGAAAAAGGAGTACCTGCGAAGCAGAAGACGCTCGTAGCAGATTGGGCGCTAATATCTTCAGAAAGTAGTCTAAAAGCCATTCTCGTAACTTCTGTGCCACCAATTTCACAACCGTCACCCCAAATATCGACTTTAACGTTGTTGATATTTTCTGTTTTAAACGATAGAAAAATAGCTAGTTGTATACATGCAACCAAGTCCATTCTGAATCCAGAGAAGGACTTCTGTGGTTTGCACAAGGCCAAAAAGTGATTTACAAGGCTTGCAGTTGATCGTTGGACATTTCTCATTGAGGGTACTAAATTATGTCCGAGGCCAATCAGTTGTAGTCTATTCCGGATAATGTTGATCACTTCTTCTACGTTTCCAGTTTTACAAGCGATGCCCAAGCAAAACTCAAAATCCTTCGTTGAACCTCTTTTAGAAAATAGTTCCATCGCCAAAACTCGTAAGACATTTGTGTCATTCTTTCTATACCCAGAATACGTCTTTTTACGGCTGAATGCGGATTGTCGAATCAATTTAACAAATGTGCTTATTTGAATTTTTTTTGCCGTATCAGTTTCAGCACTTGTCCCCATAGTTGTTGGGAGTTGTCAGCTGTTATAGACATAAATTTTGATTGTTTCGTTATCCTGGAAACGTGTCTTGACTCTTCCAATGTTTGAGGTAGGTTTGATTGAGTGCCGCACTGTTCAAATGAAAATGAAGTTTCGGTTGCTTTGAGCGCTTTATAAGGATCAACTTCGTCAGGTATGAACATCGGACCGAAGAAACATTTTACTAGCTCCTTCCGAGTCTTGGTCCAAGGCATTTCTCTTGAACCACGAAGAATTACGAGTTGCATTACGCGAGCCTAAACAGTGTTGTGTTGTCCCAATTGGATATAAATTTTATTGAAAGTTGAATTTTAATTGAACGTAAAGATGAACGTAATTGAAGTTGAATTAATCAACGTAAAGAATGTTTGGTGACTGAAAACGATAAATTTGTGAAGAGTTACTTACTGCTAAAATTGTAGCTTTTTTTGATTGTCCCCGCACAGATATCTGACGAAGAACATCAGAAACGATCCACTTATCCGTCCCTGCGAGCATCTCTTCAAGAATCTTTGATAACTTGTCGTACTTTTTTTGGACAAACTTTTCGGCAATTGCATCCAGAATGTTACAGTCAACAAACTGACGGTTAATGTCCGAGTCGGCGCCAGAAAATAAAAATCTATTCCATAATTCCATTGTTCAAGTTGACAATTGTGAGTAACTTTTGTTGAATCTTTCGATGAAGGACTTTTTTCAAAACAATGATGAATTGAATTTATGCAATGGTGATTTAAAGTAACTATCATAGGTACTATATGATATAGTGTGAATCTTGACACTGAGTTGTGCGCACGCGCGTGCAAACTTTTTCTGACAACAAGTTACTAACTTATCCTATTATGAGACTCAAGCTTAAGTGTTGAATAGTTTATGAGACTCAAGTTTTAGTGTTGAATAATCATGAGTAGTATTCATATTCAACTCACAGGCTGTTTTTAGTTCTGAACTTCAAATGTTGAACATCAAATGAAACTAGTTAAACTAAACTAATATAAAATTTGCTAGAATGCTGAAATCCTGTAAATGACAAATGGAATCAATGACAAATCCTGTAAATTGACAAATCCTGTAAATGACAAATCCTGTAAATGACAAATCCTGTAAATGATAAATGACAAATGAAAACTAAACTAATTGAAGTATCTGTATATACAGTATACAGTATAGAGTATATAGTATACAGTATAGAGTGATACAGTTGAGAAGTTAAGAAGTCACTTAAGTCACTAAAAGATTTCTTTTGTTAATCATGGTATCATTAACAGTTGTGTTAATCATGGAATCCATGGCAAAACACTAAACATTTCTAATTTTGTGTATTGATAATTCTTGTAAAATGTCATGGAATCCGGTCCCTTGGTAAAGTCCCGGATTCCAGAACACGCAGAAGCCAAAAGCCCAGGAATCCATGGTAAAATCGTTTTTTAATGCGTTTTAATATGGTATCGGATTCCATGGTTTTTGTCATGGATTCCGGGATTGTCACAAAATCGGTGGTTTTAGCTGTCCCGGAATCCATGACAAAAGCTGGTCACATACAAACTGGTTTGAATTAGGAATCCACGGAATCTAAAATTATCAAAGAAAATGCGTGCGTTCCGGAATCCGGGACACACGATTTCAAGCTTTTTGGCACCGATTCCGCAAAAACCAAATAACACGGATTGGCGACGTAATGGTCTAGCACAAAATCGTCTCAAAACAGCAGTACAAGATTGGTCGTACAAATCCGATGAAATCCAAAAATATGGCTTTTGTTGTGAAATGTATGATTTTGTGAGCGAAGTTGTGAGTGAATGGAGGTGAAGGCGTTATTTTTTCCTTGGGTAGGTATCCCATCAATGGTAGCTTAACTCGTCCGTTGAATCGTTGGCACTTCTCATACTTTAGTCGGATTGCAGCTTGCGCGTCCACAAACCAGAATTGTCGTCGAAGTTCAGAAAACCTCGTCTTTGCGGGAGCATGCAACTATTTCAGATTAATTTCCCGTAGTTTGATTCTGGCCAGTCGACTTTTCTTGGGTATCACGATTTGATTGCGCTGCTCCTCTGCGAGGTTTTTGTTCTGCGTCAGTCTTGCGTCCACCTTGATGACTCTGTCATCAACAAAAGGATAGAGTCGCTGAGGAGGGTTCTTCTTCGCAACTGATTCGCCGGCGTTCAATGACCTTAGTTCATCACTAGAGAAATTAGTTTGTTCATTTCGCATTAGTCTTAGATTGACGTTGCGTATATTCGTCAATGAAGTTGGATGACCGTAACTGCCATCTTTTGAGTGCTTCCACTTTCGATTTGCAATGCAAAAAGGCAAGTCTTCCCCTCTTGTAGATTGCTGTTCTTTTCAAGATACACTAGTGCGTCCAAAGATGGTTTGATCAATTGAGTCTGAAGTTTAGAGAACCAGCTGGTCCATGTCACCAGAGTGATGAGTTTTTCAGCGTCATTGCATCGAGCCCACGAGTTGCAGTATCCGCTGGGTTTTCCTCATTTCGTACATGGTGCCAGTCGACTGGTTTCAAAATCTCCTTTTTTCATACATTTGGTTGCGAACAAAGCTGTTTCAGACGTTCGGGGTCTTTTTGATTCAGCAAAGTGCAATCGTGGCATCTGTCCATCCGAAAACTTCCTTAGGATTCCGTCCAATCTTCTGAAAGGCTTTCCTCGTATGCTCCAGCAACGTGCAACCTAGAACAGCTGCACACCATTCTATTTTGGGTATCGCCAAAGGTTTCAAAGGTCCAACTCTTGATTTAGCAACCAGAACATTGATTGATTTCGCCTTCATGTCCCTGATGTAGATGCAACTGGCGTATGCTGTTTCTGATGCGTCACAAAACTGTCCGCCATAGCATTTCTCGGAAAGTAGAGTTTCTCGACCTTGTGAACTTTGGTCCTCCGCCACGAAAAACATCTCCAAAATATCATCGGGAAATTTGTGTCTAATTTTATGTATATATGTTCCTGGATTCCACTGACAAATCTTTGAACTTGTTCCAAATATTCCATGGATTCAGCGTAATTATACATGTAATGTAAAAATCGTCGGCGTATTGGTTGCAGAATCCGAAATGAGCGGATATAGGTAGTTGCTCCGGATTCCGCAAATATAAGAAGATTCCGCTAATTTAAGCGGTTTCCGAAAATCCGATTCGATTCTGTAAACTTATGCGGATTCCGCTTGCAATTGCGGATTACACTTACCGTTGTGGAATACACAATAGCTTAAGTCCAGTAAAGACCTATTTATCATTTGTACACGGATTCGACAAACTGTTTCAGATTCCGCAAAATTTGTGGCGTATTCCGCAAATTTTGTTGCGGCTTCCGCGAAAATGCATGTTTTCTGAGAAATTTTGAGCAAAACAGTGTTTAAGCTATTTGTCAGTGGAAATCTAAATTTTGAGAAAGATAGAAAAGCAGCAAAGTTGCGGATTCAGCAACAAATTTGATTTTGGCTGGTTGCGGAATCCGCATTCATTTCACAAAATGCATAGTTTGGTGTCGTAAGGTTGAATATGAAAGAGTTTTGATGGATTCTATTGATATAAAACTTTTACTACGTGTTCCGAAGTTGTACAGTTGGCTGGTGAAAGCAGATCCACAGATGACTTGTTTCGCCTTCCCCATTGTCAGTGTCTGAAGATGGGTCAGCTTTTCCTCGATTGAAAGTGGCTGGTTGTGATATGCTGCTTGAAACAAACTAAACCTCGAATTGCTTTTTATTGGGTTTCTATTGAATGGCTCAACCGTGATCTTTGATGGTCGTGTCACCTGGCTGCAGAATATTTGTGACGTCATGATATTGTTCGATAAACTGAATTTGGCCTTGTTTTTTAAGTTAAAATCCGAGTGCTTCTTTGGATGATGGCTGTGATAGTCGGAAAGTGTCAAGGATGATGCAGGATTGCGAATTTTTCAATTATGCTGCTGATTTGTTGGTAAAAGTGAACCTGGGTTTAAAAATCCGGTCCATTGATTTCCATTGGGGGTTGAATTGCCGTGTCTGATGTCATCAGGGGAGCTCTGCAAAATTTGAATTCAAGTGTTGTTGGGATTGGCTGACCAAACATATCAACGGAGTTCTGATTTTCAACAAGTTCTGTTGCTGCGGTAGCTTGATGCTCACTGACTGACGATGTTATCATGGGGTGGGGGTGGTAGTCGTTTCTGTTGTCTAGTGATCTGATGAGTGCTGGTGGTTGGCAAAAACAGCCGGGTGGGCGCCTTGAAGCAAATTACCACCAGTATTCTGCTTTTGCGAGTTATCTGAATTGTATTTTCTCATAGCATCTGTCTGATGCCATCCATAATGTCGCGTGCTCAACTAGTCATTCAGTTAACCAGTTGATGAGATCGTCTGCTGCGGCGTGTTCAGTCAGGTGATCCACAATGTAGGTAGCGGCGTCTTCCAAATTGCTGAGTATTTTCATCATCTTCGTCTCTTAGTCAGCTATGTCGTAATCCAAGTTGATGTCAGTGGTGGCTTTTTGTATTCGTCTGAAGACGCGCTCAAGTTGGGCGATGTAAAGCTTTCTCTGGGGAGAGTGGTTTTGTTGGATTTGGCTAGCTTGTCGTATTTGGTCGTCGTTGTCATTGGAGTTGTCGCGGATGCCGTATCCAAACGTATCCTAGACCTACTCTGTTAATTCATGTCGTGTATAGGACCTAAACGTCAATGGAACAAAGCAAGAGGAACAAGGTTGCTGTAAAATTTATTTCAAAACATGTCTAAAGAAAATAAGAAGCAAACGAAAGTTAAAAAAGCTTGATATTAGATCATTTCGATTTTAATCAGGCGGAAAATAATGTTAGCCAAACAAAAACTAAGGTCATTTTACCAACGTTACGCTATGGGGTCAAAAATTTAAAACTTTTTTGTTTTTTCTTTCTTGAGCAACTGCAAAAAGAGTGTCATCTGATTGGCAATGAAGACAAATTATGGTGATGAAAGCTTGATCAACGGGTAGAGCTAAGGTGTTTTTTTTTCTGGCGGTTCATTTGAGTGCCATCTAGAAAATAAACGCTGTGGATTGGCCACTCTACTTTTTTCTAAAAGAAACTTTTACCCTTTCTTGAGTTTGAAGGTTTCAATATCCATTATTTGTTTGCACATGATACTTATATCAATTTGAATTTTTGCTCAATTTCTTTTTTGAGTTCATCTGATTCCAATTGCTTCGGATTTTCCGATTTTCCACCTGAACAGCTTTGTTTGAATTGTAGCAATTTGCACGTTACAAAGCGCTTAGCAAATTAAATTTAAATTGAACGCTGGGTGAAGGATTTTAATTTGGCGATGAGGGGAGGAAGGGTGGGGGTTTGGATGTTAACTTGATCGTAAGGTATTTTGATGTTCTAAAGTGGAGTAAAACGTGTCCTTCCGAAAAAATGAACCAATTTCTACCAAGTTTTTTTTTCATGGAAACTGCAGTTTGAGTAATTTTTAGTCATTTTTGTATGACAATGAAACTTCGAAATAAAAACTGAAAACTGAGAAATAAAAAATTACGGAAACGGCGTCGGCAATCAAATCATAGCCGCACGTTAATTTCAGTGCGACGAGTCATCATACGAACCAGACCCAGACATTTGCAGAGAAGACTGGACGAGCAGTAAGAATATCTGGATGCTGGAGTTTGGAAGAAATGGCTCCTTTGTCAGTCAGAGATTGTGTGCAATTGAGAGCTATGCGTCCAAATTGAAGGATTGGTGTGTCCGGTTAGGCTAAGAGGGCTAAAAGCCCTTTTTCATTTCACCCAAAATATCTAAACTTCGCATCATCTACTAAACGAAGAGCTCAATATTCAAAATTATTTTTAGGCTAACCAGAAACGAGCACTTAAATTTCTGTTTTCTTTAAAAAATTTATAAGAAAACTCTAAACAAAGAGCGGGAAAAAGAGTAACTTTGGGCAGCAAAAATTTTTTAAATAATTTTTTCCTGTTTCTGAAAAAATAAGTACAGAACGCTAAAGTTTGGACATAAAATTGCACAAAAGTTCAATTCTGTCCAGGTTTTGTCAGAATAATCTGACAGTTCCCTTGTTTTTATAGTCAATTTCTTTGAAACGCATAAATGCAATGATGTTTCCATTCGGATAATTCTTAGTAGACGTGGAACTTATTTTTTCTCAGAAAAAAAACCACTAACTTACCTCAAGTTACTTTTACAGCTTAGAATATTCTGGTCAATAACTTTCACTTTAATTAGTATGAGCCAAGCAAGTGAAGCCCAAGTGGAATAGGTAAAAAGACCCCAGTGGAATAAACGTCCATAAATTTTTTGGTGCTTGCCATTTCCAAATATAGCTACGAGAACTTTAAGAAGCAATAAGCATTTGACTGGCACCTACGTTGTTTTGAACAGATTTGAACAGTAAAATTGGTTCCTGAAAGTTATAGAATAAAAAACGAAAATCACTGCAATCGTTATAAACCTACTAAATCGACACGTTACATCCAACGTTTCTTGTTTCATTCTCGAATGATTTTTATAAAGAATCAGTTTCTATATTCTGTTTTGAGAGTTTTGTCATATGCACAATTTCACTCAATTCAGATCTTCTTTTTCTTATCCCTGAAATCAGACTTTAACAATGCCGACAGTTTAAACTTTTTGCATTTGCTCAATTGTTTACCAAGGGTAATTATTCAATAAAAATCTTTTTTTTTGAAAAAAAAATTTGGTGACAACTATGAAAAATCATAAAAGCGTCACAAATCAAAAACTAATTCTTTTAGAGCATTCATAAGATGAAGACGGATTTTTTCAAAACTCAGAGTGAGTGAAAAATCTATAAAAAATCTCATCATCTCGAAAGTAAAAGAGGAGCAGAAAAAAATGGGACCAGATCTGCAAGCCTCTAGAACAACTTGGAAACCACCCCACAACAGATTGAAAACTTCAATTTTTGTGAGGTAATTTTCAATCCAACTTTACTTAGAAATTTTGTGGAATTCTCAAAAAGTGTACAAAAATTCAGAAGTTCGTTGTGAGTTCCAGATTTTGTTACTGATAAGTTTTATTTGTCTTTTCATCAAATAGTTCAGAAAGTATTAGTTTAGTTCCATTTTAGGTTTACCGACCTATCATGGTAGCAGGAGATAGTTAGTATCCAATATCCAAGTGGAGAAAAAGAAAATGACTGATCAGACGAAACCCTTGACAAGAAAATACATTTCGCGGACTGGAAGATTTCGACGAACAAAAAGATTATGAGACGGGTGGGCCTTATGAGATGTCGGCAGGGGGATCGACAACTAATACAACAAGAAATCAAAGCTTGTGTCCTCAAGTGAGTTTATCTACAAGTAGCTCAAGCAGCCATGAAATAGTGGAAGACACAGAACAGTTAGTAAACAAAATGGCGAGCCAGAATCAGATAACACACATGGAAACATTGAGAACACAGTTGGAAAAGATGACGACACATTTGCAAAATTTAGCCCAACTGAAAGAAACATTGAAAGAATCTCAAACGCAATATGCCCCACCAATCAGTTTACAAAGAGTAAGCAAAGGGAAGGACATGCAAGTCCCGCCGATGAAAAAGACTTCCTTAGATAACTACATTTGATGGAAGAGGATTATAGAGAGGTTCGGAGAGGCTGCGTGCAGATAGATATAAAGATTCGAGAAGCACACATCATAATGAACCGTATTCAAAACTCAGAAATAAACGAAATAGCAGTAGCGATGCAAAAGACTTCGCATATAATAGTAAAGGTCAAGACAAACTCAAACGTGTGTTGGATGAACGCATGCTGCCAATCCTGTTCATAAAGAGGTCACAATTTTACCAAAAATGGAGAACATGTGAAAAACGAGAATACATTTCTTGGGACCAATACATCGAAAGTATGAAGAAATAAAGAAAAGAGATGGAGGAATTGATAATGGTAGTTCCGAATGTCATAAACTGTGTGGCATTAATGATATGTTCTAATCTTGATGAAAGCACAAAGATGATTTTGAAAAGTTTCGCCAAAAACAACTCTGAAGATGACCAAACTGACCCCTTTTTAGAACACAAGATGAGAAGATTCACAGCATTCAGTGAACAGACAGCAAGTGTCATCATGTATGTCGAGGATTAAACTGAAATAGAGGAGGAGAAAATTCAAGGGGAAGAATCAACAGAAACACCCTTAAATGTTGTTTTTGTGGGATAGAAGGACCTTTTGCCAAATACTGAAGAAAAGAAGAAAAACGAGACAGCAGAGATGAAATTGGTGAGGTAGACAATGGCCTAACAGCAACCACTGCATAAAGAGATACATGAATGACCAACAATGCAAGGCATATGGAAACAGATACCAACAGACTATTTATAACTCGGAAGAAAGTGAAGAGAACACAAAATAGAACATTCACCAAAACACTCTGACATAGAACAAATTTTCTGAAAAACAACAGAAAGAACAGCTACAATACATATCACCATGTTAGTACGTAATTGAAATCAATTTTTCAGGAGACAAGAATACAAAAAATGAGTTGTTTGATCAAAATACCTAAAAATAATAATCGCTCCGGAGGCAGCGAAAACAATGATATCCAAAAAAAATAATGAATAGATTGAAAAGTCACTGAATCCTATTCCGTGGATGGAATTACAAAAGAGGAAACAAACAAGTAACCAAAGCTTCAACTTCGGAAGAGGGAACCTGTTACTTGTTACATTAATCCGTGACTGAATATGAAAATTTTTGACAAACAAGAGATATGTCATAAATAATGACATCCCATGTCTACTTGGCATTCAATTACTTGATATTAGAAATTAGATTCATTAAGAGGCATTGAACGAAATATCTTAGGAAAAGATCAAGGTTAAAAAATTACCATCGACAATAAGCAGTGAAAATTGATCTTAATATACTCTCAATTAGAACATCACAAAATGAAAAAGAATTGAAAACCTCTATTTAATTGATAGATTATTGAAACAAAGGACTGATCTAAAGAGAATGACTGATTTGCATATTACATTAGGAAATGCATCCTATGGAAAATTGAAAATTTTTATCGACAGCACTCTAGTTTAAGAGAATTTATCGAAATCAAACAAACAAATTGAACAGATGATCCAAAAAGTCGTGAATACATGCAGTGAGTGGTCTAGATATACTAGAATTAGTAGGACTAACAAAATCACGATTCAAAAAGTATTGATTTCAATCAAAATTTTACCATAAAACTTGACGGAACGGAATGACCCCGCAAAAGAGAAAAAATCTATAATATTACATATGGTGGATTAATACTTGCGACTGAGTTTAGCCGCATTTATTCCTTCAAAGGAACCAAAAGACATAATGATTGCCAATCATGAAATGGGTCACAAAGTTTGCCCTCCCTCTCCAGACCATTTCTCCAATACCTTGGGCGAGATTTCAATAATGATTTCCTGCTACAATGATTTCAAGTTTCGGTCGCATAATCAAAACTACAACTGGGAGTAAGAGACACAATGGAAAGCTCAAAAACATCATAAAAATTTGAAAAGTTACAAAAAAATGACAAAAAACATTGACCTGTTATTAGCATATGCTAATATTGCACAAAAAAGCACCTTGATATTAATGGTGTATCATTTTTCCAGAGAGTGTACGGAATAAATCCTGCGATTAATACACTGATTCAAGAGGAAGTTTATAAGTGGTTAGATAATGCAAAAACCAAGACATTCAGGAACTAAAAACATTTCTCAACACAATTCAGGCTGTTGGTGAAGCTTTGTGAATGCTGAAAACGAAGAGAAACTCAAAAGAAAGAATCAAAAATTAACTTTCAACAAATTTAAACCCGTTGATGTAGTAAGACACGATAGAAAAGTTTATGGAAAGAACATGTGGTTAGGCACTGCAAAAGTAGTAATGGGCGAGGGTGCAAATGTAATGATTAAAAAAATGTAAAAGAATTTTACATACACATTACACTAAACATACTTATGCACAGGTTTGGGCACAAATAGACCCAATAACCTCATCTAACACCCGCCAGAGAATCATCAACCCTCAAACACAGAACAGTGTATCATATTACGATTGCCAGACGACGATTAGATCTCACCCTGACTTGCATTTCCAAATGTTGGAAGGGTGAGGACATCAGCCTCGAATAAATTTCTAATTCAAGTGAATTAAGTGAACAAAACGTATTATATCAGAGCGGAAATTTTTGGCATGATCAGATTGACGCAGCTTATGACGCAATAAGCTCAACTGTAACTAAAACTATCAAAACAGGTCAAAACAGAACAAGAAATCATTTCCGGACAGATACAGTTCGATTCAAGTTGAACGGATGATAACAGAAACAGAAAGTGTGAGTGAGATATCGAAAGAATATAGCGTCTTGCGAGATCTATCTACAAGAGTATTTCTACCAAATTGTTAGAGAGGACCGGACGAATATTCATCTGATTATACAAGGCTTGCGAATTTATCTACCTATGAACGAAAATTTCTTTTTTAAATGACTATTTATAGAAGATACAAATTTGCGAACAACACCAGAAACAAAGAAGTGTAGAAAGGATACAGACTCTAAGTTGTGACGGAAAGGAGCAGGAGAAACAGAAAGAAATTGACAAGAAGCTGGAACCGAGAGGAAACATTAGAAAGAACTATCAATTTACCGTAATCACCCCAAATCACATACAAAAAACGAAGCCATTTGTTTCATAACCACTGTGCGAGCATGGGGATATGAAATTGTCAGCGAAACTGATGACAACAGTGGAGTAGCCCTTCGACCAGTTCTACAAAGCGCAAAAACATAAGATCGAATGGATCGATCTCTAGAAAGAGGAACAGATAAAGGTCGACAAGCAGGTATAACAAGTATAACAAAGACAAGCTCAAATAGCAGAGTACTAGAAGAGGTCCCGAAAAAGCAGCCAAGAAATCTAACGGGGCTTTCCCAGATCAAAAATTGGATAGCACAGATCAAACCGGTTTAACAGAAATGGAAACCGAATGGGTCCGTTAGTGGTGAGGAAGAAAACACCTAGAATGTCAACTGGTCAGATACTAAATCAAGATGCCCAACAACACCGACAACAAACGAGAGAAGCAAGACCTAAGGATCATTTTAGGAGCCCTTACACTTGGGAAATGAAATCTAAAATTGGGGACCGGCGATGACGCGAAACAAAACGGCGGATACGACACCAACGAAGAGATAAGAAGTGAAGAAGATCAAGTAAGAGTGGAGAACTGCAAATCACCACCAACCAGAGGCAGAAAAAGAAAAAAATACGAGACTCACGAGATAAGCAGAACCAATTCCCTTCGGAATACCGGACTTGATTGCAGCCACTGAAGTAGCCTCGATGAAAGAATTGGGGAGGTTTTGAAACGGCAAGACAAAAAGAATTACAAGGGTGGAAGTCGTATGGTGTAAATAAGGAGGTCGCTGAAATTGGAACGATCAGAACGGACAGAAGGTACTCAAATGCAGATGGAAAGTGGCACAGGATGGAAAGTGGCAGCTGAAAAGTGGCACAGGTCGATGCCAGGGAGCTTAAAAGCAGTTTCACAATCAAAAGAGTCATGGAGAAGAAAGAAAACATTTCTTTGGATAAGTACGAACCAAAAAATTTAAAATCCGCCTTTTAATTTGCGACTTTGATAATGGCACACAAAAAATGGACTTCGAGCTCTGTCGATGTTAGTAAATCCTTCCTACAACCGGACAGCATTTGCTGACCAGTCTATATTTCCCCACCAAGGGAAGCAGGTACATCTATCGTGACATTATAATAACTGAATAGAGCCGCTTATGGACTAGCAGATTGATTGGTACACTACCATTATCAGAAAGCTCCACCAAGTAGGAACTAAGTAATTCAGCATAACCCACTGTTTTTTGTACGCAACTGACAGGGCAACAGCATCGGGTTACAAGCGCTGCATGTAGATGAAATAATTTTCACAGGCACGGATGATTTCCATGCTAAAATTTAAAAGGAGGTACAAGAAACCAACACAGGGAGCGTCAAGAAGGCGAATTTTTATTTCGTGGAGTGGAGATCAACACCGAAACAGACCAAGAAATCAGAAACTATGGCAGGATAACACCCACACCTACGGAGGGCAAAAGTGGAGAAATAATTGAAATTCAAGGAGTTACAGGCAATGATGAGACCGGCATAACACCAGAGCAAGTGACCCTAGTACGAAGAATGATACGACAACTGCAATGGGCAATAACACTATCGAGACCAGATCTAGCAAAAAAGCCAATTGATTGTTTATCCTCATTAAACACTAGACCACTTATTGGAATTGCGAGAAAATTAATCCTGATTGTGAAGAACTACAAATCTAGAAAGCAACAGCAGATCATGATTAGACCAATGACGGGACCCCTAGAGACGGAAGTTTACACTGACGCCAGCTACACTGGAAGAGCGACAATGGGCAAGTAGGAATCATTCGTCAGAAGAACTCAGCATCAGTAGCAGTTTTCCATTGCTCAAGGAAGACCATAATCAGAGCGAAGAATGATATGTTTGAAGCAAAATTTCAACCCACGAGGCATCTGACAGACGAAATCGTAGCTTGGAAAGCGCTAACTCATACATCATCCATCTATCAGAAACTTTTACGAAACACCAAATATTCACAGATGGTCTGAGTGTCAGAGCTAGAGTGTACTCACCTAAATAGAAAGCATCCAAAGCAGAAGAGACGCAGCCCTAATGAGATCACTAAGCTACTATGAAGGAAATGACATAGTGATTTTCCACTCAGAAAATCAGCTGGCTGACTGCTTGACCAAAGCCATGAACGGAGATGCATTGTTAGATGTCATGATGGATCTTTACAATACACACCAAAGCATGACTGGACCTTCATAGTGCGGATGATAGAGCCATCTAGAGCCTACAAAAGAACAAAGAGGGGAAGAACAAAGAAAACGAAAGCAAACAAATTAACTGGACAGAAAGGTCTATGACCAGAGCGAGCGAACAACCATCTACAAATGTAGATGAACGAAGGACACGAAGGACTATGATTCAACCAACAGGCAACTATGGACAGCGAGAGAGAAAGTCGAAGAGAGTGAGACGGAGACGGAGACGCAGGAAGACAAGGAAATAATGGTTGAAACTCAGGAACTCAGGATACAATGGAGTAAAGTTGACGTTAAAAGAAGCTGAAAATGAATCAAGTAAAAAAACTCATATCCCTAAGTTATTTGGATGTTTGATGAGACCTTACATTTTGGTTCAATGAAGCAATACTATGTAAAACTAGTTTTTTTTTGCTATTACAAATTGTAATTTCACTACCCTAGGAGCCGGCGGGATGTGAGGAATGTTATTTATTTATATGATTGAATTTGGCCTCTAAAAGAGAAAGAACGACTTTCACAAGTCTAGAAAAGAAATGAGAGAATCATATCATGAGTTAATACGTTACTAAGAAGTTGTCCTCTTATCAAATAGTGTAACATTCGCCCGGAAGATACATATCGACGGAAAACAAAACTAAGTCCTAAGACGACCGGCTAACGTCGAAGCAGAGTTCTGCATGCTTTTCACCGTCTCTACCAAGCCAGTACTTTCGGTGGTCTTTCTTACATCGGGTCGACAAAAACGTTACTGTTCTCCGGCTTTGACCAGAACGCTCAAATTAACTAGTTTACCTGCAAATAGTGAGCTCATGGCTGGGTCCCAGTACCCCCAGACCACGAGGTCACTCCTAAAAACAGGGCTACTACTACTTATTGAATTATTATTGTTTTTGTTCAGTAGATAAAAATCATCATCTCCATCGAAGATGGATCAACCCTTTCCCCCAAACTTCTACCTCCTCATCCTTATCAAAAATGAATCCGAATATCAATTAAATTCAAGTCAGGACATGACAGGAAGCTAAAAGTTTATGGAACAGGATAAAAGTTTCAGTTCCTTTACCCTTCCGGATTGACGAATCCGCTGAATCAAGCTCGTTAATCTTGATTTCTTCTTAATCCGGAAGGCTGTCTTTCACCCTTCACCGTTGTTCGCAACGGCCTTGCAACTATTGTAGCGGCACAATAGTTGCAACTCGGAGTGTTCTCTGTTACTCTGTAATTCGTTGTCGTTTTTCAATCTCGATTTCGTAGTTGTTGTCAGCGCAGCTAATTTTGTTCTGTTTGTTTTTAGCTTTTTTGCCAAAATGGCCGTTTCTGACGTTTCTCAGAAATGTTATGTAATCACTTCGAAAATAATTCAAAATTTTGAATTCCAGAATCCCTCAACCTTCACGTTTTGTTCAATCGTTCAAATAACGCTCTTAACTTCAACAATCACCAATTCGGAAGGCTCACTGCTAAAAATTCGAAGTCTGCAGAAATTGCATTTTGGCCATTCTGGTCGAACGTCACATACTCCCCGGACAGTCCGGTCAAGGTCCTCATTGAATCTCGCAATGTTCGTATAATCGGCACAGTGTCATCGAACAGAATTTGCAAAATGCACGTAATCACTTTTATCCACGTCACATCGACTCACTGCAGAATACAAATGGTATCATATTATATCACTAGAGCCTTCAAATTCTTTCATTCATCTGCACACTGAGGATTTGACATAAGATAAAAATGTCTTTTCTGACTCCCAATGTCAATGTCCTGATTAAAAACTTTTTCTCTTAAATTTAAAAAATGCTGGTTTGCAGGACAGTCCTGCCAACCAACAAGCTAAAATTATCCTACTATGCTCCTTCCCTTCGGAAATCTTGCTTATTTATTGTCCTGAATATTAAAACTAAGAAACTGTGTGGTTAGAAAGAACAATGTAACAATCTCCCTCTTCAAGAGATTACTCAAGTCTTTCATGTCACCACAAAGTGATCAGTCGTCCTAAGTGATTAAAAACAATCATGCAGGCTGGAATATTTAAATATACTTTCCTCTTAAGCCTTTCTAAATAAATAATAAGTGTCTCTAAAGCCACATCGCTAAAATCAAAATGCAAATTTATAAATGCAACAAATTCTCCATCGTTCAAAACACAACTAAATGTTTCAGTTTTCAATTACAACTTGGTTGTTTGGTTTCTCACTTGAGTTTTTCACACACATAAAACAATTCTGAGTTTTTCTTTCCATCACTTCTTTGTTTTCTTCTTTTTCGTCGTTTAGAATTTCTAAAACTTCTGGATTCTTGTAATTTTCTTTCGTGTTGCCTCTTGTCTTCTCGTCCATTTGTCAATGTTCCATTTCTTCTTCCTGTGATACTGACTCTGCACTTTCAGTCTATGTGTCCTGCAACACATCGTTAGCTATCCTGACGCTGTTGGAAGCAGTCCTCCAACACTTCTGCTCTTCTACCCTCTGTTTACAACAAGGTAGGGGATCCACGTTAGATTCTCTGTTCCTGCAGAAGCTGTTGTGGAGACACAACGTCACATTTCTCTCCAAATCTTCCTTCAACATCTCCGCCTTCTCCTTTCCACTACGCGCACTAGTCCTGGAAATTCTTTTCACTGCGGTGGTCACTGCATTCCGATGAGTCACGAAAGCTCGCTTGAAGGCTCCCGCTCCAATGTCCAGCTGATATCCACTGTACACTCTGCCGTGCTTCGACATATGCTTCTTAGCATACTCGTACAACCATCCAGTCATGTCAGCTCTGAACCATGGCATCAATCGTTTTCTTGCCCATATCCTCTTCACTTCCATCGGAATGTTCAGAATTTTGCACATTGTTTCAAAAAGATCTAAATCTTTTAGACAATCCAACTTCTGCAACTGTTCTCTCGTTGGCGCTTCCTGTCTGTTGTTTTCTCTCACATGAGCCTCCAACCACCGTATCGCCATCATAACTCCCACTATCACTATTGTTATGGGCTGTGATGAGTCTGGTAAACCCATGGAGAGCAGCTCTCCAGAGTCCCAGATCAACATCAGATTACTACGCTTGGGATACCACCAAGTCTGTAACAAGCAGTGGCAAGGAAACTCATCATGTGTCAACATGATGCTCCTCCAATTACGTTTTCCCGAAGCTTCCAGTAATGGTTCCACTTCCATCATCACTCGGTGGACTTCATCGTTTTTGTCTACTGTATTGTAATCCGTAACCGTTGATCCTCTCTGTTTCTGTCTCTCAAAATCACTGAAGTTCCCGCTCACGTATCCCATGAACTTCTTTCCCAGTATCGATTCCAACTCTTCCTTGGTTCTTTCTGGAACTGCTGAGAACATCTTACAAAGCAACTCATAAGATTTTTCAGACATTCTTGTCAGTCTCACACATTTCGGTACTGAGAAGGCTTGATCCACGATCGTTCTCGTACTCTTCACATCCACAGCTACGAAATGTACAGGGTATCTACTCTTGCACATTGGAGCCAATGTTGAACCAACCAAATATCGGGCTCCTGATGGTCTACAATAAGTCTCACTGTGTCTGATATTCATTTCCGTCTCGATCGCTTCCCTCCATTTTCCTATGTATTTCTGCTTAGTCTGCAGAACTCCTGGGAACACTTCTACACTGATGGCTGTGACCATCTCATGTTTCTGTTCTAGATTCAATAGTGACTCCACAGAACCAAACATGCTGTAGAATCCTAGTGCAGTCACTAGATTCACATCGGTTCCTCCATGACAATCCGCTATCAGTTCCGTTTCTGTCCTTGCTTTCATCACGACATTCCCAAACAATACCGTTAATTGCTTGTGTTGCTTTTCCAGGGTCTTCACACAGTCCAGACCTCCACAAACGTGACCTTCCAGTCCACAGACTTCCGCCAGACAGCTACCAGGTTTAACCCAGTCTTCTGGTCCCCAGCCAGGCAACTCCACTTTATCTTCCCCGTTGCTTCTAGAGGCCGTGGTCATCACATTATATATGATGTTAAGGTCACGCAGGTTACAGTCTGCATTCAATTCCCTCTGCACGTCCTGTGTCGCTCGCAGTATCGATTCAGCGTTGGGACTAGGACAACATGATGGCCTCATCAATTCCCACACCAACATTAAAATCGTCCTCAGCAATTCATCCGAGATTCCCAACCCAAACTCCACTCTTTTGTCGGACTTTGGTACGGAAGGTGCAGTCACCTCTTCCTCCAAGATCAACCCCAATTTATTCTGAGGATTGGTAGCGCTCTTTATCGTTACGATTCTCGACATCCAGAATCTTAGCAACACTGCTTGCTCGTAATCAAAGAAGCAATCGCGTATGTCTTCACTCAGGAACGGGTTATACGCCATTCCTACGACTCCGGATACGTAGCTGTACGACTTCTTCTTAATTGGTCCACAGTATTCACTGGACTTCGGCAATGCCCCCATAGATTCTTTGGTGAGTCTCAGCTCCTTGTTCGAGAATCTTCTTATTTCGTCTATCTTTCTCATGGGCTCCAACTCCTCGGGTTCTTTCATGTTTACCCTCATCGGTTTGCTTTGATGCATATCCAGCAGTGCTAGCAAGAGTAAGGCTTTCGCTCGTGCATCGCCCTCCCTCAGCATCTTGACACAGGTATTCAATGCTGGTACCGAGATCTGTTCTATCATGAACCGAATGAAACAGAGAGCGTCTTTCCGATTCGCAAACGCTATTGCTGCTCCTTCTTGGATCATCAGATCCCTCAGGTTTGTCATAAGGAAAACCTTCTCTTCCTTTGATCTCTTCCTTTCTTCCGAATCGTACTCTTCGCGAGTCAGTCCCATCAGGCACCATGCAAATCTCAATTGCAACTCTGTCCTCACATAAGGCACTGCCATGAGAGCATGTATTTTCGGCGCAGTCCTCATTTCTTCTTCAAAGTATCGTAATACTACTGCTTTCCATGGAAGGCTCACCAACTGCTCTATCGTCTCTGCCTGTATCTCAGACGACGCTAAGGTCCCGTACGCCTTTTGCTTGAGGGTGGTGCCTTGTAACATCGTTTCCAGATAACCCTCCATGGCACCCTTGTCTTCTAAAGCCATCAAATACCCTCTAGCCGAGTTTTGGTTTTCCAACATCTCCATGTATTTCCAACACTCCTTCTGGATTTATAGCCTGTTGACTTTATCCCCGCCATGAGAATGGGTGGCACCATCGTTATATCAGTCAGCATCTTATCTGTGCCGGTCAATTGATAGTCACTTTGTCCCAAATCCATGATCTCTTCGACTCGCTTTCTCTTTGCTGAATTCGCAGCTTTCACCGATATCTCTGAATCCACCTTCGTTTTTCCTACTGTTCTCGGCATTACTCTGCTGCCTAACTTCATTTTCATTTCGGCGCAGTCCTCATTTCTTCTTCAAAGTATCGTAATACTACTGCTTTCCATGGAAGGCTCACCAACTGCTCTATCGTCTCTGCCTGTATCTCAGACGACGCTAAGGTCCCGTACGCCTTTTGCTTGAGGGTGGTGCCTTGTAACATCGTTTCCAGATAACCCTGTGATATGCTGCAGTGAGACGAGGCACTCTGGTTAATTCACCATTCGTTTTGTCATAGGGCCTCAGATTCCACAACTTCGGAAACACTTCGACGTGTCCTCTCTCTACTTCTCCCATGCGATCACGGAAGTGATCGTCAAAATTGATAACTGTCATCACTGGTTCTGATATTTTCGCAAATAACAGATCTTCGCTCATGAGTTCCCGCAACGTGCGCTGCTCACACCAGTTCAGTGCACTACCGTCCACCGCTGATATGAGGTTCAGGTGCAGCACCGATCTCCTATACGCTTCCACTTTAAAATCTGGGAACGCAAACGTGACCGCTGGTCCATAGATCACTGTCACGAACTCCGTGACTCCTCTGATCAGCGCCAAGGGATCGTTTCTCATGGCTAAGCTCAGATCGGTTAGCAGAGGCATGCCTCCAACGCATCGTCTGATATCCTCCTCTTTCTCAATAGTCTGATCTTCCCCCGTTCCGAAGCGATTTTGTTGTAAGAGGTATTGGATAAGAGTGTGTCTCAAGTCTCTTATCTTATTCCACGAGTCCGTGGATTTCTTCATATCCAAGTTCCTCACTCTCTCTTTCATCTGCTCCGGGCAACGCGTCAATCCCATTACTCCTCCCAAGTTTCCGTGGGTAATCGCAATCAACGTCAGAAGTCCATCTAACCGCAAATTCTGGATCCCTTCGGTGAGGAGCAGCACCGGTCCCTTCACAAAACTCTGTGCTCCAAACGTCACGAACAAGGCTATCAGTTCCACTATTGATATTTCCACTAATGCTTGGAGGAATTCCTTGATCAGGTAATGAGAAACTTTCGGGTAGACTTTTGCCAAGAAGGACGCGGTCCAACCGGCTCCCAACCCTTCCAACATGCTGTCTGTCCTTTCAAAGCCTTCCTGTTCCTTCAGTTTCTGGGTCCAGAAGGTTTCCAAGGTGATTTGACACATTCTATTTGTGAATTCCGCGGTCTTTTCTTCGGCATTTTCCGCCAGATTCACTTCCTTCAACAAGTAAGCATGGATCTTCGTGATCATCACAGGGCCTTGCTCAAAAGCATCTGCACCCAATGCCGCTACTCGAGGATTCAGGTGTAGCCACTGGTTGGCTTCCTGCTTGGTCCTCAAAACCATCGCTTCCAGTTGAGCTCTCGTCTCTAGTGACTTCTTTCTTTTCGCGCTCTCCCCTGTTTTTTCCATTGCTCGGAACCACAAGTCGTTCGACATCGATACGATTACTCGATGGTCATCGTCTATCCCCGACTTCAATTTGAGCTGTCTACTGAAATTGGACAGTTCCAATCCCAGCACTTCATCCAATACTAACATGTGCAGCGCATGGTCCTTGAATCCTCTCATCGCGATTGAGATATCTGACCACACTGCAGGTAGTTCCGCCCTGAGTGGTCTCAGGTTCTCCATCTCTATCATGCGATTTGGGGCTGATATGATCACATCATATATTCTTTCTGACAGCAAGGTCACAATCGCATACACGAATTTCAGTCCGTCTGGGAGACATGCGTACCCCGGAGATAACGCGAACACTATTTTCGGTGTTATCTTGTTGAACGCCCCTTCTTTCGTTGCATCCACCACTTCGCCCATCGACTCAAGGATGTCCTTTATTGCTGGCCATACTGCATTCTCCGCCGTTGTAGGATCTCTGATTCTGCTCAGAAAACCTCACTGTGTAGATGGTCACTGATGCCAGCAAACACGATCGTGATTGGGTTCATCTCCGCTTGTCTTTGTACCCCTATTGCCATGGATACTGCCTGCAGTAGATCCAGGTCGACCGCTGCCATTTTTATGATGTCTGGCCAGAACAGAGACTTGGAAGTGTGCACGAACTCTGAATTCGCCACAATCATGATCTTCGCCTTCCTTCTTATTTCTGCCTTGTCATAGGCGGCGAATATGGTTTCGTCTTTCTTTATCGCTTTCAGTCCGCCATACCTTTGGACATCACCATCCTGATTTACTAACTTCGGGTATACTCTCTCCTTCACTTGACCAGGGGGTGCCGTCACTTGCCTGAACATCTTCACATGTTGTCCAATCGGCGCTCTCGTTGTCAGAAATCTTCGTGGTCTTTCCTCTCAATTCCCTTCATCATGGTTCAATCTCACGTCTTGCAATGGTCTCGCGTTCACCGGTCCCATTGTGTTATTAGGGGGCAGTCCCTCTAAATCAGCAAATTTTAAGGCCGTTGTGGAACTGAAGTTTATACTGGCGGCTATCAGCCAGTCTACACCGGTTATCGAGTACAGCCTGCTGACGGACAGTCTCGCTCCATTCAGCATCCTCCTTGCGTCTTCGATGAAGCTCACCCTCTGGAGATCCAGTTTCATCAACTCTTCCTTGTACACATGCCAGGGAAAGGGTATGGGTCTTGACCACATCAAGGAGCTCCTGCCCGGGCGTCTCTCCTCTCTACTGTTACTCTGATCTCTCCGAAGTGTCGTCTCCGATCTTGTATCAGATCTAGACGTGCTAGCCGTCTCCTCGATCGGATTAACGGGTCCTAGTCTTCTTCGAGGATGAATGGTCCTCCTCAACGGTGCTTCTCCCAACCGGTCCTGCACCTCTGTCCTTTGACCCGGTTCGCTGGAACTCTGTTGTCTATAACTCGTGGCGACCGGTACCGTCCCCAAGCGCGTTTCCAGGCTAGGAGGCACAAAGGTCGTGATTACTGCCTCATTCGTCGTTCTTTCTTCCTTCAGTACTCCAGTAGCAAAGAGTTCCGCTTCTAGTTCGTCCAAGCGCTCTTGGAAGACTCGATTCAACCAAGCCTGCCATTCGATGCTATCGAAGTGGATGCCGTCCGTGGTCAGTCTAGCCTGATCCATGGCTCTCAACTCATGTTCGATGTCCATGAGGATCATTCTTCCGGCATTCCGGCTTGCGAGATTCCTCAAGATATTGTTCCACCTGACGACACCTTCGTTGTGCCTTCTTCCTGCAGGTGTCAGGCTCCTCGCGCTCATTGGCACAGTGCAAACGGTCAGTACCGCGCAATTGAATTTCTGCCAAATGGTTGTAAATAAACACACCATCATTGATTCCCACAGCGCTTCCTGCTCAACCGAAGCCTTGGAGATGTCATTCGTCCCAACCAGGATCATCACATTGGGAATCCTCCCTGGATTCATCAGTTCCACCATTCGGTATAACTGGGCTATTGTCGCGCCTCCAAAGACCATCACCGTGGTTACCCACGGTCCTCAATTTCGACAAAACTCTGACCAAGCTGTTTCCCAGTATCAGATGTGATGTCCCCAGCGGTGGTTGCTGCAGGTTCACTGCCGGGCTCCAAATTGCTCGATTGAAGCAAGCTCTCGGATCCGTCTCCGGAACTCTCGTGAAATTGTATCTCAACTGACTGTTTTTCTGCACGTCCATTACGCGAGACACTTTCTTCGCTGGCATCTTCTGAACTCTTCTTTCTGGGGCTTTCGAGCTTCCCATGAGTGGCGTCACGTCATTCATCCCCGGTCTAACCACTGTTTGGGAGAGTTGTACTCTGCCCGCGTCGTCGATCGTCCCATAGGGTGCAGTCACCCCGGAACCTCGTGTATTCGTACTGGCGACTAGTCGTCCAGCTGTTTCTATCAGCCTATGCATCGTTTGCTCTACGACTGGATCACCCAAGGTGTCACTAGGGTCCGGAATCGTCACTCGACCTGATCCTAACGGGAGTCGCGTTTCCGTCATTTGGCTCATTTCCCGAGGCGTCAAGAGCTCCATCGGGGACTGCCCACGAGGATTACTCCTTGCAGGTATCGCCTTCTCCACTGCGGCTTCCAATGCCATCTGTTCCGTTCGTTGTTTGTAATCCTGCCTCAAGCGCTCCAGCTCTTGACCCTGCTTCTTGTTGCAGTCTTCAAACAACCTTTTCCACATGTCCCGGTCTTCCTCCATCGTAAGCATGATCTTCGTCATCTCGTCTAGCTCCTTTCTCGTCCTTTCCAGTTCTTGCTTCATCCCATCCAGATCTTGCATGGTTTGGTCCGTCTGAAGCTTCTGTTCTACTTTCGCCCTGTTTGGTGGCACAGCTGCTCTCAGTGGTGAACCAGACGAGGCAGCCTCGCTGTTCATCTCCCGATGCATTCTCGTCAGCCCATGTTTGGGCTTGGAGGGCATAGACATCCCACCTGGTTGGTAAGTCCTAGAACTTCCCAATCCAGGCTCATTCGCCAAGTCACCCCCTGAGAGAGCCCCGTTTCTCCACCTCATCACTCTCATGTTCGGGCGGTCTAGTACTCCCCTCTCTCCATATGCTGCCATCAACAGGACTTCCGTGGGGCGGTCCCCACGGTTGTCATGCCCCAAGATGTTGATCAGGGCGGTTAGCAACATGACTACCTCTGGGTCCTCCAGAGCGAAGTCTCGTTCCATTAGCCGACGATAGATCGCATCTACCATCGGTCCCACATATGCCTCTGCCAGGTCCATCAATTCATCCAGGTTGAAATTGTCCATACTGTTCTCTTCAAGTTTGATTTGATTCGATTTGATGATTTTGACTCAAGTGAGTAATTTAAATGATCAATCAGGATCTAGAAAAGAAATCACGATTATCGCACTTGTCAGTTTCATATTCACATATGTCGCTAAAAATGCTAAAATTTGTTTAAGAACAGTTCAGATAAAAAGATGTTTATCCTAAAATTTATTAAAATCAGTCGGTCTCTAAAATTTTGGAATTCGACCTAAGATTGGACAGTCCAAACTTTGGATCTATTCCTAAGATCGTCATTCAGCTGTTCATGGTCACTAACCCCTACCTACCCAAGATCTTAATAACATAACACATAATAATAATATAACACATAACTTAGTCTTTATCCTATCACCTCCCTACACGTCACTCATTCTATACTTAAATAATATTTCTTATGCAGATATACTTGTATATTAGTATCTGAGAATATCACGTGTACAAGCGCGTACAGTTCCCTGGGATGCAGCCGTCCTCTGTTCGGATCATACACTGGAAGCGAGAGCTCCTTCACGTCCATCTCCAAGAGGAAATCTCTCAACCTCGTTAAAGACAAGACTAGGTTCTCTGGGTCCACGTGCTGCTTCTCTGTCGCCCTCGTCACCAAGAAGCATAGGTATTTTCCCGGTATTTGTGATGCCGCCGGAGGTAAGGCTGCTACTCCTGGTCGTTGCTTCCAAAGGAATTCCACGTTTCTGTATTCTCTCTTAAAATCTGCCGTTAAGGCTGTCCTAAAACTCATGTCTGCTGTGATTGCTATCGCACGTGTTCTGTTTGTGAGTATGAAATCACTGTCTGTTAATATTATGTTACTTGAATACTCATTTGGTAGGTTAAAATATGACTCAACTACCCTCCCTATTTCGGGTTTCTTATATTCTTCGCCTGTTTCTGCTTCTAAGTCTCCTGTTTCTCTTGCTATTCTCAATTTTTTATTATCAGGTTTTCAGTGTGGGTAAGTCCTACTCCACTCCCCGGACAAAAATCCTTCGACGTCCCCGTCGATCGCATACCGGATATCAAGTCGAGGTTAGAAGCTGGAATGAGTAGCTGTCCTTCCTGGGCAGCCCAGGAAGGATCATCTCGTTCGGTCTTAATGTATTTCGCACTTCCACGATCTACGTCTTGAATCGTGACGCTGGTCTCTTTAGGGTCTGATGTCATTTCGTTCAGCCACTCCAAGACTCGCAGATTTGTGAGATCATCTCTGTAGGACTCCGATTGCTCTTCATCGAAATCTACTTCGGGTTTCGATCTGTCCTCGATCCATTCCTGGTCGTGATCATCTACTATGTCAATGTCTTGTGAGACTGTTATGCTTTCTAGACCTACCACTTCTTCCACTATCTTTTTCAGATCTATCTTGTCTATTAGAAAGTCGTCACCGTAACGGTTGTATTTCTTCCTAGGTCTTTTCCCGTCGCATTATCGAGTCTGCAGTGTGAACGGGAAATCTGGTTCCAATTTTTTGGGAACCTCGGTTTGCTCGGGATCCTGCCAATCTTCCTCTGCATAAGGTAAGGTTTCATCATCCGCTTCTATCACCTCATTTGGATCCAGGTCCAGTGGTGTATTTGTTCCCTCCTCTACGACCTCGTTTCCATCGTTTTTCTCCCTGGTGCCTTTCTCGCTAACTTCACAAGCAGGATCCATCATCAGATAATCCCCTTCTTCCATGTCTACAGGTATACACCAGTCTTCTGTCGATGGATTGTGTGTCTTGATGTTCTCATAGTGGGCGGCTCGGCCTGTACTCAGTCCGTACAAGCGTCCCTCTTGGTGCACCTCTGTAATCATGAAGGGTCCCCTCCATTTCTTTAGGAGCTTCTTCGTCCCTTTCGGTGGTATAACGTTTTGAAATACCCACAAGTAGTCTCCCACCGAGTAAGCTTTTGCACCAGCTGCTTTCTTATCGAATCTTTTCCTTTGCCTTGCCTGTGCTTGCTGAGTATTTCATCTACACAAATCGTTCAACTCCTGTTGACGTCTGATCACATCCCTTACGTAAACCTGCGGAGACGTTTTCTTTCCGTCATACTATGGGTAGAAGAATGTCAAGGGTAAAGACTTCTCGTGTCCCGTCAGCATCATGTGTGGACTGACTCCAGTGGTGGAGTGTTGCGTGCTATTATAAGCTCCCATCACCTGTGGAAGGTATCTGTCCCAATCGGTCATGTACCTGGAACAATATACCCTCAGCATCGACACTAACGTCCTATTCTGTCTTTCCACTAAGCCAATCGTCTGAGGGTGGTATGTCGTGGAGGGAGCCTGAGCGACCTGCGACCGTCTCATAAGCTCTTTCGTAAGCTCGCCTACGAAAGCTGTTCCGTTGTCCGATTGAAACGTCATTGGACAACCATGTCTTGCTATCTACGTATTGATCAGGTGGTCGCATGTCTCTTTCTCAGAGGCAGTTATGCAGGACACGGCCTCAGCATACTTCGTGAAGTGATCAATCATGACCAAGACTTGGTTATAACCGCTGTCTATCATGCATATCTTTTGGTGATCTATCTGCACCACCTCGTTGAATTCAGACGACTCAATCGATTGTAAAGGAAATCGCAATTTCCTTGGATCCTTGACCTGTTGGCATGACAGGCACGCTGTTACCCATTTCTAACATGCTTTTTTCATTCCAGGCCACTCAAAGCGCTTCAGGATCCTGTGATACACTTTGCCGATCCCTTGATGGCCCATCTGATCATGCGACCTGAATAATAGTTCTGTCTGATAGAGTTGCGGCAACACTATCGCGTTATACTTGTATAAGACTTTGTCTTCTTCTCTTCTCTCGCAAGCCACGATCCCATCCTTGTTCAGATATAATCTCCCCTCCTTCTGCATGAAGTATTGTCTCAGGATCCTATAACTGTCTTCTTCTAGGTCACATTTGTCTGGTGCACCATTTTCTATCCACCTTTTTAGGTTACTTGTCATGCAATCATTTCTTTGCGCCCTTAGTAGGTCCGAGAGTCTGTATCTCGTCTTCAAAAATGTCTTCATGACCCTCATTTGACAATTCATCTCATTGGGCTGGTGTGTGTCCTCCTCCATCTTCACGCACCAAACTTCGCCAACGGTTGTGTTTCTTGTTGAAACGGTTGAAGATCAGTCCTGACTACCTCTTTCTGTGGCAATAAACTCATCGACCGCTTCGATACTAATATCGTTTCCAAATCATCTGCTGCGTTGTCGAAGATCCTTTCATTTGGTATGAGATAGCGATCACTGTCAGGTTCTTGGTACACTTCTCTATCCAGATCCCTTGCGCGAGTTTCCACTAGCAGTGTGTGGATCGCAAGTTCTGACAGTTCTGATCCCGAGCTCGAGTTCCTGTCTGAGTATGTGTCCATACTTAAATTCCTGGAGCTGTCCTCCATTGAAGCGTCTGTGATGGAGTCTACATCCTCCTTCAGATCAGGTCCGTACCTTCTCCGCAGCCATCTAAACTCCCCGAACAAAACTCTGCTCCCTAGGTCTTGTTTCTTGTCATGGACTTCTTCATTCATCTCAGACTCCCCGGACATACTTCCTTGTCCCGGATGTTGATCTCGAACTCGCCGGTTTATCTTACCATTTGTCTCCCCGGACAAATAATCTTGCTCCAGTTCTCGTAAAACCTTCTCTCCTTCTCCATCTTGGTCCTTAAAGGTAACGGTTTTCTCTCGCGTATCGTTATCCTGCTCTTTCCGACCGTATGAAGTACTCGCCAAGACCTCTTGGGGTATTGAGGACACCAGTTGCTGAACTATTGACCTACAATCCTTCTCATTGTCTTTATGTTGTCGTATTGATGGTTTGATTTTCACCTTCTCCCTGACTGTCAGTGATGCCATGGCTGCTGCCCACTCGGGGTCATGCCTGGTCACTTCTCTCTCTAACAATCCAACCAGCATCCGCATCACTTGCGGTGTGACCTGCACCGTTTTGTCCAGTAATAAGAGGTTGTTTATGTTCATGCGAGAGAGTTCCTGCTGTACCAGGTTCGAGCGCAGCAACAGATCCAAGGGCACCGGGTCCCTTTTGGATAGGATTTTTATCTCAGCTGCTTTTTCCACTGGTAACTCAGGATGCCCTGGTATCGGATGTCCAGACTTATCTAACCATCTCGTTAGAGGAAGCGCCTCATAAGTTTCTTTGTCCAGAAACGAGAATCCCTCCTTTGTCTCTGCCTGGCTGGCTTGCTTCTGCTCCAATCTTTCATAGAATTCAGTTTTCTTACTGAGGCTGTCAGCATTCTGGTGTTTGTCACGCATCCTGTGCTCGATTATCATGTGGTAGCCATCCAATCTTACTATCCATCTACCAATATAACTCTGATCCATCGAGTAGGCCTTCAACCAGGATAACTGTTCATGCGAGAGAGTTCCTGCTGTACCAGGTTCGAGCGCAGCAACAGATCCAAGGGCACCGGGTCCCTTTTGGATAGGATTTTTATCTCAGCTGCTTTTTCCACTGGTAACTCAGGATGCCCTGGTATCGGATGTCCAGACTTATCTAACCATCTCGTTAGAGGAAGCGCCTCATAAGTTTCTTTGTCCAGAAACGAGAATCCCTCCTTTGTCTCTGCCTGGCTGGCTTGCTTCTGCTCCAATCTTTCATAGAATTCAGTTTTCTTACTGAGGCTGTCAGCATTCTGGTGTTTGTCACGCATCCTGTGCTCGATTATCATGTGGTAGCCATCCAATCTTACTATCCATCTACCAATATAACTCTGATCCATCGAGTAGGCCTTCAACCAGGATAACGCTCTATTGTCCACGCGTAACTCGAAAGGAGCGCTCCCCAAGTATGCACGGTACTTTTCCACGAACGTGACTACTGCAAACATTTCTGCTTTTGGTGCACCATATTTCATCTCAGTGTCACTCAAGACTTTGCTGCCATATGCAATGGGACGAAGAACCGTTCTTCCATTCCATTCTTGTTCCTGGTGCAATATTCCTGAGATGGCTACTACCGACGCGTCTGTGTCAAGAACATACATGCCATTTTCTGTAGGCATGCCTAGTACTGGCGCTTCGCACAGTTCCCGCTTTATGTTCTCGAAGGCAACCTGTGCTTCATCGTTCCACCCGAACTTCTTTCCTTTGTTGCGCATCAGCTTCTGCATCGGATACACCTTGTCCGCATATCCTTTAATGAATTCTCGGTAATAATTGGCAAACCCCAAGAAGCTCATTAGCTGTGTGTCCGTCCTCGGAGCCTTCCATGTCAGCACAGCTTCCCCTGCCTCCGGATCTGGCCTCACACCATGTCTGTCCACCATTCTTCCCAGGTACTTAATCGAATCCCCGAGGATTTCACATTTTGTTGGTTTGCATTTCAGGCCTGCTCTTTTCATACATCCAAAGACCTCATCGAGCCGATCAATGTGATCCTCCAGGGTCGGTGTCGCTATGACTACGTCATCCACGTAGCACATCAAGAGATTCCCATACTTTTTGGTCACTCCTGTCAAAGTGTAACATTCGCCCGGAAGAT